>NW_010321159.1:0-9767 GCF_000700745.2 Antrostomus carolinensis
TTGCCTAAAGAGAGGATTTTTGGGAATAGATAGCAGTATTATTTTTTTAAAAGCTTGATTGTCTTCTGATCTATTAAGCAATTTTTTGTAGTGTCAAATCTCCTGTTGAAAACATTCCATATTGGTTCTTACAAGTCTCATAAGCTCTTACTCTCCAGGGCCTGTTATTTCAGTACATCACCCTGTGAAAGTCAGGACTGTGCTATTTCACATCTTAACAGAAGTCAAGAATGTCTGATCAAAAACAAATGTATGTATACAATATTTTTTCCAGCTAAAACTCAGCTTTGTCCAGCATTAATAAAACTAAGATTTAAAATAAGATAAAAGTAAAATTATTTTTATGCTGCAAGAGTGGAGAAGGCAGTCAGTCAGAGCAGCTCTTTAAAATTTTGCTTTATCCTATTTATCTGTCTCACCCTTTTTTCCACCCCCTCTCTTTTCTTTTAATAATAATGTTGTTTTACCAATAGGAGAGTGAAACCCTCTACCAACTTCCTCAGAAGCCCTTATTAGCTACTATAGCCCAGAATATGGACAGTGTGACAGGCAACTGATCAGGTAATGTTTTAGTCCAGGTTTGCACCAATAGAAATCAACTGAAAGAAACAAAGGTTGCATCAACATCAAATTATTGTGCAAGGATGAGATCATAAGACACTGAAGAGCATTTGGAGACTAGATCCTAATTTATTCCAGAAAATCAAATTTTGAATATTGTCATGGGGTGCAATCTCAAGCACTTGCTTGACACCATGTTTCCCAGTGAGGACTCAACCCCTAGAGTTCAACCTCACCTTTCCCCTTTAGTGCTCCCAGTTCCCTAGGCTCTGGCCCTGCACCCACACCTGAGCTTGTATGTCATGGCACATAACCAATTTCTGCATTGTGCATCTCTCTTCTGGAGGGAATCAAGGGAAAGCTTCTTCCCCAGATATGTGCATAGCTTTCATGCAGAAATATCTTGTCAAAGTTATCTACTTAGATAATGACAATAATTTTAAAATTAATGGCATGCTGGACAGTTGTGTTTAGCTAATTTCCCAGTGTGAAGAGGTTCAGACACAGCTGAGACTTCACATTTTGACAATATATGAACGTAACCCCTATATTTTTCTTGTAGAAAAAAATACTTAAATCTGAGTTCAGTGCTGCAAAAATTAAAAGAAGAAGGGGGAAGAGAAAAATACCCTCACTGACCTCATGCAAATGTTTTTTCATTTTATAACATTTTCAGGACTCAGATTTCTTATGTTGTGGCAAAGTGGGTAGGAGAAGGAAGAGAGAAAGAGAGGCTAACAGCAGTTTTATAGAACAGACCAAATGGTCCCAAATCTAACCTATGATTTAGTTAGCCTTCAGATTTTATATTCTGCAGTTCTTATATAAGACACATATATTGCGAATGGCAAAGCAAGACTCATGTCTTTCAGTGGAGCTTATTGCTGTGAACCCTTGCTTCTGGAGAACTTTGCAGTGGACCACATATCCCAAGACTGAGAAAGAAAAATAAGTCACTGAGAACAACATAACTAAAAGGAAATATTAATGGACAAAGAAATAAAAAATTGAAAATGTTCAACAAGAAAACAAATGAATGTAAGGTTGATAGTCAGACTAGGAAATGATGGTAGGCAAACAGAAAATGAGAGAAGTTTGCAATTTACTTCAGTCACAGCTAAAATGAGTCAATATGACCTAATTCTCAAACATGTTTGCTATCCTTAGGAACACAGGAAAAATAAGTGAAGCACAGCATTTTTCTTACAGGTCATATGGGCCTTCATCTGAAACACAAACCACCTTAACAATATTGACAATAAGGAAAAAAATCAGATATTTAGTAGGAAGAAAAAATGTGGGAGAGAGAAGGGAGTATTACTGGCATTAGCATTACTGAGGCATTAGGCAAATGTGAAATATTTGCACATCTGTGAAAATCAAATATTGAAAAAAAGCTTGGAAATGTTGTTGCTAGCCTGGAAATAAGCACAGGAAACAGAAACCAGTTCACAAGAAGAAGGAAGTAAAACTAGGGTTTATAGGCAGCCCTAAAAACCAGCCTAAGATTACATGCCACCAATGCCATGGGAATTCTTCAGTATAAATTTAATCTCCAGTGGCACCAAAAAGATGTTTTTATCCCACCCCTTTTTGCATTCACCAGTTTTGCTTTAGTTTGGCTTTTTATGCTATGCATTCTGTCAAGTCAAGTGACAAATCCCAGGTCAGACTCACTCTAAATATTCATGTTCAGAAAGGTCTTGACATCAGAGACAGATGCCTCAACAAACTCTGAAAATCTCTCAATTGTTTTAGGAGGAAACCATTCCCTCTAGAATCTCCCTCCTGGTGGCAAAAATTCTGCAATTTACAACCACAAATACCCTCTCTGCTACCAAAGGAGTTAGAAAAGCAAATCCTCCCCCTTTCTTTGATAATTTCTTAAAGAAGAGTGATAAAATAGAAACTAAATTTGCATGCTTATTAGTATGCTTAAAGGTCTAGTATCGTAGAGCTGCCTTCTGACCACAGCAGGAAGATCAAGAGATTACTCAAAATGTCCAAACACATCAGTCTTGTGGTTTGTGTATCAAAACCAAGGTTTTTTTAAAGTCCATATAATTGAGATGTCCTCATCACTCTAAAAGTAACCTTGAGAACAGTTGACAAATTTGATTGCATAAATCTGGGCCGTATAACAGTGCAAGATATGAGTTGGTTGTAGGTCTATACAGTATAGCACAGAACTACTTATTTCTCATCACTCTGTCATCCTATACTCTACCTGGCATTAGCCTTCAGTGTTGTGCCCTTATTTATAAATTTTAAATTTGGGCTGAGCCACGATCAGACAGAAATATTCATTATTCAAAGAAATACTAATAAATGATAATAAAAAGCCTGCAGACATACTTTTAGCAGACAAAAGAATGATCTTCTCAGCTAATAAAGCTAAAGCCAGTCTTTTTTATTTGGGAAATGAAAGTTACCATAGTAATTTAATGACCTTTGACATTCTTGAAATCACTCTTCCAAAGCAAAAAAACACTGCTTAACTGTGATAAAAACACTACTTCACTCCTTCCAACTATGGCAGAAGTGAACATTGTATGCCTACATGATTTTGCAGATTTTATCTAGCATATGCTGTTTTTTCTAGTTGTGTGAAATAGAGTCATGCTTATTTAAGTGATGGAGCTTTACATGCAGTATCAATTGGGTTAATGTGCCTTTATCCAGTAAGGATGTACTGTATAAAGGACTAAGAAAGCACAGAATCTGTTCTTGTGTTGTCTCAAGAGAACCCTTCAACCTACCTCTAATAAAAGTCTATCATACTGTGAGACCACAAGGTGCACCAACACATTTTGAGTACCTGATAAGTTTATCAGTGGGCATAAACATACTTAAATTTATATACTTAAGAATTCTATTATAGTAGATTACAACTCTATTAGGCAACCATATGGTAATTAAAACATCCATTTCTTAATTAATATTAGTTTATTGGAGAGACATTAACTATTAGTGCAACAAACTATGAAAATCAGGTAATTTCATAATCTGAAATTGCAGTGTTTGATTTTTTTTACAAGTACTAATAGGGGTTTATGTTTTAATTTCTGTTTTAACAGTATGTAATCAAAAATCCTTTCACAGAGTTAATCCAAAGTGCTTTTTGTAGAGCATGATATGCTTCATATGTTGTCAATCTCAGATGTAAAAAATTACAAGAATGGGACTTTAATTTTAAGTCTGTATTTCCATTTCTACATCCTAATGATTTATGGAGCTCCACTTACTGCTTCTTCAGGTCTCCTATTAAATACAATAATAAACTCTTGGCGCTTTAAGAGCCGAAGCTGCAGGCGGCGTCAGCCTTGAGCAATTAATTCCTGACCTTCAGTGAAAAATAAAACAAAGTGTAAAAAAAACCCAAGAAATAATGTGTATGAGACAAAATAAGGATGATTTGTGTGCTGTAATTAGTGACCAGTCAGAAGTAAAAGAATGGCTCATGAACAGGTGGATTTATGCAATCATGTCAATTGTTTAGGCGCGTGTGTGGTAAGGGGAAACGAATCAAAAGTGAAAGAGTGCTTGGGGCGTGCTTGGGGCGTGCTGGAGGAAGAAAGGATATATAAGCAGTGCAAAGCTTCAATAAAGTGCTGATGCCTGAAGATATCTCGGTGTTGGTCATTTCATCATCTGTCACTATAAACAACAAAATAAAATTGACTGTGGCCATTAGCAAGTGATAGGCCTTTCAAATATTGAGAAAGAAGAATGGAATCTAATTTTAGGTTTTATCCTTATAAGCTTTTCTTTAGTAGAGCAAATAATTACCCTGGTAGCAGTTATTTCTGACACTGTACATGCTAGGTTCATTGGACTGAAACTGTAGAAAGGAACTATACGCTTATTGCATTAAAATAACTTGAGAAGCAAAACCATTTACACTGGACATCCAAAAAGCAAGATTACTGGACTGTTCACACTTCCTTTCATGATGTATTCCTTCAACACGGAGTGTCTAGTAATCATTATGTACACCCAAAGTATTGCGTAGGTAATATGTAATATATTTCTTTGCTTTTTCAAGTAAAGGTAGCCAGTACCCTTTAAATTCAAATTCAAAGTATTTTCTAAATTGACAATGGACAACTTTCACCTTAGCTATCTTTATGATCTGAGAAATTTAAAGGAAAATTTATGTATCTCTCTGAGGGTGAAGTTAGGCCATTATGCTTTCAGGCACAACTAGGCTTTCTTGGACTTTCCTTAGAATGCACATAAAGTCTTCCTGGAGGATAAATTTCTTGTGTGACCTTCTGTTTCCCATTTGCACTACAGCAGACTTATGAAGTGGCTTGAATGACTTTCACTGAGAAAGCAGTAGAAAGTAGAAACTTGTGTGGGGGTAGACATTTTTTATGCTTCTGAATATTTAGTTTGTTTGTCCATGTATGCAGTCACTTACTTGGAGCAGAAACAAAGCACACTTATTCAGTGGGAGCTCCAGGAGACAGTGTCTCAGGGAAGGCCAAAATACCTCTTGGGGTTTTGGTATGAAGGAAATATAATTATTGTGGTTTGAGCTGAGGGTGTAGGAAAGGGCTTTAGAACTGTTTCTTCTCTCACTCTGACTGTAGATATCAGAGCTGATAGCTCTTGCTCATGTTCCCCTCCTTGCATGTACCTACAGGTCTGAGGTCTCAGGAGTGACATCTGCTTTGAGTAAATTTGCACTCACATTCCTGCAAGTTAAATTATGAGCAGTACCCGATCTTCTGCATTGTGTTCAGCTACTTCCTTGTCCTGGTTTTTAGCTGAAACAGAGCTGGGTTTCTTTTTCAGTAGCTAGAATTGTGCTGTGTTTTGGTTTCAACATGGGATTTGTTATGAGAGAGACACTGATAACATACCGAGGTTTACAATTTTGTCACTGGAAGTGAAAGAATTTGTGTTCTGTTAGTCCACAAACACAAGATTTAAGGGGGGTGAAGAATATTTAAATTGATAAACTTAATTGACAGTTAGAACAGGCCGGAGTCGGTCAGCGGGGGTAGTGAGCAACAACATTGGGTGTCACTCATTTGCATATTTTGTTACTGTTATCATTATCACTGCTATTTTAATATTAGCATTATTTTAAGTTTTCTCTCTGTTATTAAACCTTATCTCAACCTACAAGCCTTCTTATCCTTACCCCCCAATCCTCTCCCCTGTCCCCTGGGGTTGGGGGGAAAGTGGGTGAACGGCTGTGTTGGCTGCTGGCCAAGGGCTAGCCAAGTGAAACTATCACATTCCTTTATTTGAGCTGTTGCTGGGATGCATGTGCATTTTTAGAAACTGAGTCAAAACAGGCTATGCTTTTCTACTTTTAAATTCAGTATACAATCTCAATTTTTACCAATGTCTTTTAGCTTAACTCCTACTAGCCAGCTTTCTGTTTGTTTCCTGTCCTTTAGTAACCTTAGACTTCATGTTAACACACTGAAACACTTTGTTTTGTGGTATTAATTGAAAAACAGTATGCTCAATCACAGCAGCTCTTTTCAGAGCATTCTGAACAATCCCAAAGCTTGGGAAGGAAGGATAATTCAAACCATTCAGTTGAAAAGGTTTTTAATATTGAATTTTAGTGTCTGTGTAGCAATAGAACATTCTAAAAGGATGTAGATTTTTTTCAGAAGTGAAGGTCTGTATCTTCAAAAGAGCCATCAATAGAATTAGGTGCTGAAGTCCTTTGAAGCTGCTTTTGAATTTCCATCTTAATTTTGTTTACCTCTGTGGAGTTAGCCATCTGAGTACAAGAGGAATATAAAATAAGGAGGACTAACCCTGTCCGAAATGTGTATTCATGGCCTCAGATAATCTGGGAGAAGTTCAGAGAGTTTTATCATCCCTTTCATCCTAGGGTGCTCTTTTTTCTTCATGGAGGTTTTAATGGGTCATAGCTTAATTGCTGTTTCCTGCTTCAACATTATAAGTAAAGGTTCAGTAGTGTTAAGGTGTTGGCAAGCAAGACGATCCAAAGGCATGGAGGCCAGTGATGTAAAATGTGGGGTCTCTATTCCTCCATTTTTAATGACACATTCTTCCTAGAACAGAAGCAGAGAGAAAGAGAGGCACAGTCTTGCCTCTTAGCTCAGAATGTGGACTGACGTTGGATGAAAAAATCCAGCCAAGGAAAAGTGTTCAGGAATTTTCTGGATTTAGACGACCCAGTAGGCAACTAAAAAATACTATAAAATATAAACAACAGAAGCTGTGTCCCTCATTCCTGAAGGAGATTCTTCTGCTACAGAAATTAATCCTTGTGTTGAAGTGTCATGAAAATTTCAGGCCCTATCCCTTAGATCTTCTATACTTTAAAATCTCAACTGTTTGTTGGGTTTTTTTAAATTATTTTAGAGCGTCAAGCTGAGTGTTTTATCAGCAGATCGCTTGGTGTATTAAGGTTGACCCAAGCTGAGATATTTCTGAAAGGCAAGAAAACTTACAGAAGCCTCTGAAATGCACAGAAGAACATACGTAACTGTGGAACAAGGCAGTAAACAAGCAATAATAATTTATTTTTTGACAGAGATTTTAATACAAAACAAAAAGAGCTCGTAGCATCTAACCAACAGTGGCTTACACCTGTAACTCCTGGTGCAATAGAAGTTAGATCTAGTTAGAAGGGGCAGAAAAATATGGTGTCATTATTCATTATGAAAGGACAGCTTTTGTTCATCTACCTCTTGGGCTAATTGCATAGAATAGAGATCTTCATGGATTCTGAAGCAGGACTGGAAGATAAGATTTTACAGTACTGATAAGCTAGCAAGAATTTTCACTATTGGGACACTTGCCTAAACACAAAGCTGGATTTTTAAAAAGAAAAAAAACCTGAACTTGAAGTACTTGAGCAAAAGCCATCAAACTCCAATTAATTTCTTAATGGAAGCAGTCAACCAGAGTTTAATGGGCTTGAGTGGTGAATATGCCAGTTAACTAAAGACAGGAGGTAAGAGATCTCATCCTGCTTAGGGAATTTCTCTGCCCATTGTAATAGCCCTGAAAAACCTTCAGTGGAAGGAAAAAGATGTTAATTAGAAGGGTATGGAAGCACACAGAAATGACAGCAAAAAAGGCAAGAATACTGAATGACTACTATACTAAAATCTCTCCACACCAAAACAGTATGTCAACTTTGGAGTATCTGTATCTCATTCTTACTTATCCAGGCACTAAGCCTCTAGTTTCTCTTAGATATCACTTGTCTCTCCTCTCACTGCACTGCAAAATTTGATCTTCCTGTGATGTTATGAACTAGTTGTCCCATCTAAACTTAGCAACTTCGTGACAAAGCATTCTGGATATATTTGTAACACTCCAGAAGTCTTTCCCTCCTAACATAGTCAGCTAGCTAAGATCTGGGGACTGAATAGCTAGATTTGAAAGGCTGTTCTGTGTTTTACTGTTATTTTAATTAAAATACACCTTTCAAACATCCATCACCAAATAAATAAGTCTGCTCAACCTTTTTTCCCTTGAATAAAATACTGAAGATTTTATTTTGGATTTTCCTTTATACTTGTGATCATATTTTTCTTCTCTACAGAATGTCCTAAATAATGAAATTTAAATCTGAATTTTCCTAATTTGCAAAGTGGGCCAGTTTAGAACACCATACATTAGAAAACACTCTTTGGATCATTGGCTCAGAGTCACATCTCAAAGTGCTGAGAATAAGCTAGAAATACACAGCAGTGTTTCATTTATGGAAATTTTTTCAAACTGTCTCACAAGCATAACTGCCCGCTTTTGTTGTAATTCAACAGATTGCAACTGACTGCTTTTCTCCAAAAACGGAAACCTACATCCCTCTCTGTTATAACTGAGAGGAAAAGTCAATGATCCTCCAGAATTGGTCAGTGACCTGATCAGTCACTGCCAGGTGTGCAATACAGTCAGTGCCACAGACTGCCAGCATGTTCTTCAGTGGTTTGCTTTTGTGCTACCCTCTTTGCTACTGAAAAGGCTGACTGTGGAAAAATATTTCCCCTCTGACAAACAATTAATCCACCCAACCCATTTCCCAGTTTATGGGAAATTCTAGATTATAAATCCTTTAGCATGGAGAAAAGCAGGAGAAACTGGTACTGAGATTTTTTTTTCCATTTTTTCCCAAAAGAGTAGTATTCTTGTTCATAATTTGAATTGAAAAATTATTTCAAAACATTAAAAGGTGCAATGAAGGTATTAAGAAAATACATTTTGTTTGAAAGCTTCCTTGGGCTACTCACGAGTAAAAGCTACTGTACAGAGTGAAGAACATGTGGAACTGCTACAGATGGCAGCACCAATGTGGCCATGAAGTAGAGACTAAACATCTTTGTTACAGAGAGAGCAAGGCAGAAAATTATGCAGACTACTGAGGGCTTGGTTTTGACAAAATCCAGTAAATCTTGGAAGGTTTGTACCCAACAACAAAATCCAGTAAATCTTGGAAGGTTGGTATCCAACAACTTGATTCAGTTCAGTATAACTAGTTTATTTTGCATTTTAGTTGTCACTGTTGTGATTCAGTTCGCTACCTGGTAACTTTCTAACTCTAATGTGAAATTTGTGGAAAGAGTTACTTAAATTTAGTGGTCAGTTTGTGATTTAGTTAATTCAACACAATTAACAGTGAAGGAACTAGAAAAAGGCAGCTGAATGAGTAAACTGAAAGAATGAAAAGTTAAGTCCTATTGATGTGGTAAGTAACATGACAGAAAGATTCCTTTTCAACTCCACTTTCTTTGAAGCTAACACAGGTCATCAGAAAGATTGGCCTGCTACAGTATGATACTAAGGAACCTTGATGATCTTTTTGAAAGAACAGTTGTTATCCTCATCTTTGAAATGTGGCCACTGTGAGTATTTAATGACTGTTCAGTTTCACTCCAACACAATCTTTGTAGGAGCACTCAGTATTTTGACTTCTAAGTCTAACTCACTTACAAATAACGGTTTGAAAGACATAAATTTTCAAGAAAAATAGGAATAAAACAAGTTATTGACAAAGTAGTGTTAGTTTGTTCGCTGTGTATTTACCAACTACTAAGCTGCATAGCTATCTGACAATCTACAAATTTACCAGATTCAGAAAGCAGAACAATTTATTATTTATACTTTACCTCATGATGAATATTCTTGTGATCAGAGGCAAAGCAAACATTTTTCTTAGCATATAACAGAAATAGGTTAATATTTTGGATTTTAAGAGGGAC
>NW_010321160.1:0-7173 GCF_000700745.2 Antrostomus carolinensis
CTCTGGAGTAGGAGTTGTCTCTCCCAGGTCCATGCTCTTGGTGTCTCTCTTAGGCACCTCCTTTGTGCGCAGCTTGCCTGCAGGCCCCCTCTCGGCTGCTGGCTCCCCCCCTGAGGTGCCTGTGGGCCCTGAGGGAAGGTCACGTACAGCATCCATAGAGAGATGTGCAAAACCAGCCCTGTGCTCTCAGCATCCAAAAGCAGGGGTATCAGCAAGGCATGTAGCAAACTTAGTTTTTGTTCCCTCTTGTTTTTGCATTGTAGGTCATATCCTCAGCTACTGAAGCAACACATCTCCCCAAAGAGGCACCCGAACACTGGCTCCTTGGCAGTGTTTCTGAAGTGAGTATCATGACCCATTAGATGATATTTGTTTTTCTAAAAATATATGTGCAAGGAAAAATGAGTAATGCTATACATGAAATTTCTTAACATTACATAGAAAATTGTTGTCCAAGTCAACACTTTGACAATCCAAGCACCTAAAAGCAAATAAATGACTAGCTAAAATCTTAATCAATGTCCACATAATAAATACAGAATTTTTTCAAAATATAAAGAGTCAATTCATAATAGCACAACAGTTTTTAATCTGTATTAATAAAACAAGCATGTACTTTGAAGCAGTCATTTCTTAAAACAAAAAAGTCTGCTCTGAGAAGGTGAGCCGATGTGGAAGACACAAATAAGGTAGAAATGTAATGTGAAATTCTGCAAGAGTGGTAGAAATTGAGGAGGAGGTTGGGTGGGAGAAGGCTTGGAGAAATGTCAGATGTGGAGATGCTGGGGGTGGAGGGGAAGCAGTTACAGTGAACTGAGATAACTAAAAGTAGGACAATGATTTTGTGTTGCTACTCCATGCAGTATGTAGTTAAAACTAGTGAACAAATGAGTGCGAATTGTTCCAAAATGGAAAGACAGGCAAAGAGTTTTGGAAACCTGTAGTATGAGAGGTTAACATTCAAGAAATGAGAAAGGATCATGTACAGCATGGCGTAAGATGTCACGTAGGAAAGAGTAAATATATTCAGGTTAATTAGAACAGTTAAATTAATTTGAGAGTACTGGAAAATTCTACCAGTGATTTTATTAAATGCTGTATGAAGGATAGTCACATGCCAAATACTTCATTTGAGGTCATGAGCCCAAATTTTTTCCAATTCTCTCTGTAGCTTAAGAGGGAACAGAAGATGGGTTTTCTGCAGGCGATGTGATGCCTTCTAGTGTGCATGTGTCCTGGTAAACACAAAGGAAGAGTAAATATCAAAGACTCTGCTTTGTTCTGTGTCTGTATAGGTGAACTCCTAATCTGGGAGCTACTATGGCACTTAATGGCTTGCACTGTGACAAATGAAAAACTAATTTGATTATTTTTATGAATGCTTATTGTATAGTAAGAATAAGTAGAGCTATTGAAACATTTTATTTACATTATTAGATGCTTTGTTTTTTAAAAAAATATGTTTTTATAGAAACTTTAGATATTCCATTGATATATTTAAAAGGGCCAAACTGAAATATTTTCCATTTTTATTAGGCATCTGAAGCACTCTGATTCAAAATGATTTTGCAGCATCCTCATTCAAAATGGTTTGCATCCTCATGTGGAGAGAGAAATTTGTATCCCCAGGGGACTTGAAAAGTAGGAAGGATCCTTCAGTCTCTGACAAATTCCTCAAGTACCTGGTGTGAATGGAAAAAAACAAACCAACAAACAAAACCACTTTCATGTTGATGAATGGAGAACTGAGATTGAGGAACAGAAGACACAGAGCTCACTTAAGGCCCTGGCTCAGGGAGTCTCCTGTGAATAAAGCATGCTGTGTATGGCCTGTGGTGCTTCTGTGAGCTGGAGGCAGAGGCCAGCTGTGCTTTCAAGGCCTCATGAAGCCCAACATATGTATTCAACTTGCTGACCCTGAGCTGCTGAGTAGGGAGGTGGAAGAAACCAAATTCCTTGGACCAAGGCAATCTGTACAAGTTGCTCAAAGCACAGTAAGAGGCACAGTTGTAGTATGCTGTGTTTCTTCTTCCTATGAACTACTGCTTCCTCATCTCTTTTGTGCCTTGTTCAAATGACTGTCCCATCCACTGTGTTCTGTTTCTCTGCAATTGTTGCGAAAAGCTAGAGGAGATGTCTTAAGGTATTCCATTTAAATGCATGTATTCAGGAATGATAAGATGCATAGAATTAAAAATTATGAACAGTTAGAATTCAAGCTTATGAAGTTAAGTTTTTATTCACTTTCTTTAGTCTTCCTAATACTTAAAGAGCATATAGAAGAATGATGAATGTAGACTATTCACAAAATTGTGGCCACTGACTTAATGTTCTCCATTTTAAGTATTTTTTTATTTCTAGGAACTCAACTCATATGATTCGAGAAATTCTCAGAGCACTTTTTGTTTGGTAGAATACAACATATTTTCTTTAAATTTCACAAACTAATACTTTGTGTAATTGCACTTGGTGTGGGCTATCCTGAGGCTATATGAGGTTCTCCTTTATTTCTTTCAGAAGGAAAAGATTGAAGGTATCATATACTGCATAAGGAGTGAGGTGGGCATGAAGGAGGAATGTGCCTGCTGAAAGGCACTGTTTTCCAGGACTTGCACCTGTAGCTACTCTGTTGCAGGGCTAGAGTTAGTACAGGGTTGCAATGTGTCTGTGCCTGAAGAGCTGTAATAGATGTTGAGTTTGGGGTTTGCAGGGAATTAAGTGTTGGGAAGATACCCCATTAGGGAATCCTTGCATTTTAACTTTGGTAATGTTCCCCTTTTGTGGATATCATTACAAAAGGAGACTATGCTTGGATTTCCACCGCTTTCAGCACTAATATTATTTCTGATGTATTCATTCTTCACCTGAATGCAACAGATTTTAATTTTAGTAAATCATATGTAGCATTTCTGGGCCCAGAGTTATTCTCCTTCCTTTCACTATAACATGCATAGCACAGAGCAAGCATGTCCAAAAGGTATTCCCCAGCCCCTCACTTAGCTACTTGCCACCACCAACTGCCCCTTAATTCATCTAGGCAGAGCAAAATGCCTGCATCTTGTAGGATGAAATTATGTATCAGTGAGAACCAAGATAGGCTCAAAGGTTTATATACTAAGTGACAAAGGCTTCCTGTATTAATATTCTTTTCTGTGTTCTATGAAGTGCATTATTTTTTAAAATAATTTGATTCAACATTTGTGAGGGGATAAAGTACAGCTCGTTAAACTGATGATTTCCCTGTAAGTCTGCCTGAGACTTTATTAATGACACTGAGAAATTGCGCTGCTTCATTACTGCTAATGAAGACCTGACAGAAGGGTTAAAATTAGATGTAAACTAAGCCTTTGGGAAGAAACTGGATGGGTTTCTTTAGTATGTGCTATATGAGATAGGTGTTTTTATTTCTTTTAAATACCATTTTCCTGATGTTTTATCTGGTTTGTTTCTATAAACTGTTCGAAATGGAGGGAGATGGTTGTGCTTTCACCTACAGTGTTCCTTTTCTCTCTGCTAATATGTTCAGAGAGCCTTTCAGTTAAAAGAATTTTAGACATAAAAACCAAAATCTTAAGATTGTCCTATGTCTAACTTGTTTTCTGACTTGTGGGACTCAGACTTGAGTGATAAATGCTGTCAGCATAATTGATGGGATTAGGTTTTTTGTTGCCAGGAGTTGGCCATATTTTAAGTTCTGGGTCTGGAATGTAGCAAGACATTTCAAGGAATGGTTTTAGCTCGTAAAGTACACTGATTCTGAAAGTGAATAAAATGAGTGTGTTCTTGCTGCTCTTTTGAAATTATAGAAGTGAATTGGTATAAGAGTGTCAAGTACAATAGTTGGAGGACTTCTACTCTGTCCTAGCAAAAGCTGACCACTTAACTCTGAGAAATTTTAAAAATGCTGTGATTTTTATTAATACTCTTCTCTCAATTTGTATATGGATATATTTTAAACTCAATTTCACAAATAATGAAGCAGAATGAGACAAGTCAGATGTTTAACTGAAACCATTGGACAGATGACTGATGGATTTAGAAATAACCTTTGGACCAATAAAGCCAGCAGATCTCTTTGGAAATACCCAGAAGATAAAACAGAAGAGGACAAGGAAAAAGAAGAGAAGCAGCTGATCTTTTTTTGAAAAAGGGGTGAGGGTTATCAATAACATGAAAATGAGAACTGGGAGAGAGTGGTATATGTAAGACTGAGAAAAAACAGAAGGCAGGATGATTCGCAAACAAAGAGTGAAGACAGGATATGTAATATCAATACCTGGAGGTTCTTGTTAGGGAGGGTAGAAGCCCTGTGTATTGAAAATTGTATTTTAGAATTGGGAACATCCAGATACTTATCAGAGAGACAAGGAAGTAGTTAATTCTGTGGTACGTGGTCTTTGTGACAGCTGTGGAGAACACTTTGCATGACTTCAGCTGTCAGTTTTCAAAACAGGTGTATTCAAACTGAATCAGGTGTACAGAAGAGCCATCCAGGTTATCTGGAAAATGAATGGCTTATCATATCAGAGAACACTTAAAAGATTTGGTTTGTTTAGACTGGGTAAATAAAAGCTAAGACAAGGTATGATTGCTACCTATAAATATGTCAAGGGAATAAACTACAGGGACCAGAGAAGTAAAATACTACATAAGCTAAAGGTCATTATTAGCAGAGTTACCAGAGGTCATGAATACATTCAGGTTGAGAAAGACAAATGGGAGTCTGTGATGTGGTTTTCTACAGCACCTGGAGTCTATAGTGAAGATTTAAAGTACTGTATGCACCCTATGCTCAGGTGAGTCTCAAACTGTGAGAAGGTGAGTAGGTTACCCTGTCAAGGCATCCCTCTTTTGAAAGATGTGAATCCATCATGCAATTCTCTTTCAGCCTAACTCTAAAGCACAGGCTTCTGTCCTTAGCTTGTGTTGAGAATGATGCATAAACACTGTCCCATGGAATGGAAATTAGTTTCCAGATATGAAAATTTTCAAAGATTTGAGAGATTTACTCACTCCTAAATAGAATGAAGGAGAACCTCTGCAGTTTTTCATCCAAGGCAGAAGGAACAGCAACTCTTTTAGAAAAGGTGAATGTATGACTGCATAGGTTTTGCACAGCTGAAGTAAGCAAAACCAGGAAGCTTAATAGTGGTATGGTTAGTGACTGCACCTCACTGTTGTGTTCATTGGAAAAGTCTAAATATAAATGGAGAGATCACAGCAGCACATGTTGGTCTCTATGGTGTGTTGGCTTTTAGGGTTTAATGTAAGCAGCCTGATTTGGACAGCTGAGCAAATTCAGCCATCTTAAATGTGCATGAAAGCTATAGAAGTGTTTTCAGGCCACTAGCAGTTGCCTAGGGAGTTGGCCACCTTGCTGCTCTCACTTGATAAATGTGGCTTAATGATTTCCATCTGGAGGAGACGTTACCTCTCTAGTTGTCTAAGCCTGGACAAGGAATTTGCTGACTCAGGTGTACGTTAGGGAGCTAAGCTTCATTATTGCTAATGAACCAATTAAGGAAGTATTGCAAGGAGGCTTTGCTTTTTTCAAGAGATAATGCATTTGAAGTTTTGGTAGGTAGCTGTCCAGTATAGTTTGTTTCCTGGGTTGTAACCTGGGTATGATGCCTATGACACAAAGCTCAGTTAAAGCCTCAGTTTTAAAGTGCAGCAACCATAACTGAAATGAAAACTGTTAGATTAGCTGCTGCTATAAATTGAGGATGTTGATCATTCTTAATAGGTCATTTATCCTAACGAGACAAATACTGTTTGAAATTTTATTTTCAATATATGAAGTCTTCATTATTTTCATAGGCTATGGAAATGACTTGTCATGTTCCAGGTTCTTCTGACAGTCTCTTAATTTACTTCCAGAAATGGGGGAAGGGGGAAAAAAGTTTGTTTTTTTAAAAAAAGAGTGATAGGTTATCAGATTGTAGTTATTTTTTTTTTTTCCCCTGAACAACCTATATGAGTGTTTGCCTAAAAAAAGGCACTTCTAAGAAACTGAGAGAAGCTATTACAGTGTAAGAAATGCCAGTTTAAAAATGTTTAACAATGCAAAAAAGGAAACTTACAAGTTGATCTATTTTATTCAAGACTTTATGGAATAGTGATTTACTTGACCTTTGAGAATATATTGGAAGCAAGGACAGACCACTTGGAAAGAATATAAGGGCATCACCAGAGCATGCAGAAATGTGATGAGAAAGGCCAAGGCCCAATTGTGACTACATCTGTCAAGGGAGGTCAGAGACGACAGGAAGGGCTTTTTAAAATACACCAATAAGAAAAGGAAGGCCAGGGAAAATGTGGGGACGCTACTGAATGGGGCAGGGTACCTGGTAACAGAGGACATGGAGAAGACAGAGTTCCTGAATGCCACCTTTGCTTCAGTCTTCATTGCCAAGGCCATCCCTCAGGAATTCCTGACCCAAGAGACCAATGAGAGTCTGGAAAAAGGAAGACTTTCCCTTGGTCAATGAGTATTGGGTTAGAGACAGACTATGCAACCTTAACACCCACAAGTCCATAGGCCCTGATGGGATGTACCCACCTGTGCTGAGGGAGCTGGCTGACGTCATTGCTAGGCCACTCTTGATCATCTTTGAAAGGTCATGGCAATCAGGAGAGGTTCCTGAAGACTTGAAGAAGGCAAATGTCACCCCTGTCTTCAAGAAGGGTAAGAAGAAGGACCCAGGGAACTATGGGCCAGTCAGCCTTACCTCAATCCCTGGAAATGTAATGGAACAGCTCATCCTGGAGGCCATCTCTAAGCATGTGAAAGACAAGAAGGTCACCAGGGGTAGTCAGCATGGATTCACCAAAGGGAAATCATGCTTAACTAACCTGGTTGCCTTCTATGACAGGACAACTGGCTGGGTAGACAAACAGAGGGCAGTGGATGTTGTATACTTGGACTTGAGCAAGGCTTTTGATACTGTCTCCCATGACATCATCATTGGCAGACTCAAGAATGTGAACTTGATGATTGGACGGTGAGGTGGATTGAGAACTGACTGAATGGCAGAGCTCAGAGGGTTGTCATTGGTGGTGTGGAATCAAGTTGGAGGCCTGTATCCAGTGGTGTCCCCCAGGGGTCAATACTGGGTCCAGTGTTGTTCAACCTATTCATCAATGACTTAGATGAAGGAACAGAGTGCCTCC
>NW_010321160.1:7371-51263 GCF_000700745.2 Antrostomus carolinensis
TGCTGGGAGTCCTGGTGGACAACAAGTTAAAAATGAGCCAATAGTGTGCTCTTGTGGTCAGGAAAGCTAATGGTATCCTGGGTTGTGTTAGGAAGAGTGTTGCCAGCAGGTCAAGAGAGGTTCTCCTCCCCCTCTACTCAGCCCCGGTGAGGCCCCACCTGGAGTGTTGTGTCCAGTTCTGGGCTCCCCAGTACAGAAAGGACACAGAACTCCTGGAGCGAAGGGTGACTAAGATGATTAAAGGACTGGATCATCTTTCATATGAGGAAAGGCTGAGGGAGCTGGGCCTGTTCAGTCTGGAGAAAAAATGACTCAGAGAGGATCTGATTAATGTTTATAAATATTTAAAGGGAGAGTGTCTAGAGGACAGGGCCAGACTCTTCTCACTGGCACCCAACAATAGGATGAGAGGCAATGGACATAAATTGCAGCATAGGAAGTTCCACCTGAACATAAGGAAGAACTTCTTTCCTGTGAGGGTGACTGAGCACTGCAACAGTTTGCCCAGAGAGGCTGTGGAATCTCCGTCCCCGGAGATATTAAAAAACCATCTGGACAAAATCCTGGTTCATGTACTCTAGGAGTCCCTGCTAGAGCAGTGTGGTTGGACTAGATGACCTTCAAAGTTCCCTTTCAACCTCAACCATTCTGTGATATTAACAAGATTATGATGAGCAATTAACAGTAGCTCTGGGACAGGGTATCAGGTCAGATGAAGTTATGGAGTTTATGTAGCACACATAGGCTCATGCAAGTTCAGGGCCCTAGATACAAAGTCCCAGTAACTCTTCCTTTCTGTGAGCTGTTATTTCCTCTCCTGTGGAGCACAAACTCCCTTTTTTTTTTTTTTTAACCTGCTCTCTAATCAAATACATCCAATCAAATGAGTTGTCTTCCCCTAGTTCTTTGAAAATACTCTGGAAAATCTTTTGCACATTTTCTGTAAGTTTAGACACAATGAACCTCAAGTAGTTGCATTCATATCATGCTGTAAGTCCCTTAGCCTTGGTGAAATTGCAGCTTTGGTCTTATTTATGAGCTTTGTGAAAACAGCAGTGGTTTTTGTGATGTGATACCAGTAAGATCTGATGGAGACAGACTTGACAAATTCATCTTTCAAGTCTTGACTGGATTTGGAGTTAAGTTGTTAGCAACTGTTGTGGGAAGAACTATATTTAATTTTTATCTATGATATAGAATCATAGAATGGTTTGGGTTGGAAGGGCCCTTAAAGATAATCTAGTTCCAACCCCCCTGCCATCAGCAGGGACACCTTCCACTAGACCAGGTTGCTCAAAGCCTCATCCAGCCTGGCCTTAAACACTTCCAGGGAGGGGGCATCCACAACTTCCTTGGACAACCTGTTCCAGTGTCTGACCACCCTCACAGTGAAGAACTTCTTCCTAATATCTAATCTAAACCTATCCTCTTTCAGCTTAAAGCCATTTCCCCTTGTTCTGTCATTAACTGCCCTTATGAAAAGTCCCTCCCCAGCTTTCTTGTAGGCCCCCTTCAGGTATTGGAAGGTCGTCATAAGATCTCCCCGGAGCCTTTTCTTCTCCAGTCTGAACAGCCCCAACTCTCTCAGCCTGTCCTCACAGGAGAGGCGCTCCAGCCCTCGGATCATCCTTGTGGCCTCCTCTGGACTCATTCTAGCTGCTCCCTGTCTTGCTTGTGTTGGGGGCTGCAGAACTGGACACAGTATTCCAGGTGGGGCCTTATGAGAGTGGAGTAGAGGGGGAGAGTGATGAGGAAATTTAATTGATTATCTTGATTTCATGATAAAACATATATCTAACAGGATGTATTTTTCCCAATAAATGAAACAGAAATTCTGTATGGCTCAGAATGATTGGTGACCTACATTTCAATACTCCTATTTTTAATCATACTATGAAATTTTACATCTCTTCCTTTTTAAAAAGAATCTTTTCAATTTCCATCTCTCAAAAGACAAGAATTTCTCGCTAAGAATATGGTCTTTATTTTTTCCCACAATGTTCTTCCAGTTATATTTGAATCTTACCTTAATTTTAGTTTGCCATGTGAGCAAAGCAGCAGTCTATTATGTGTTCACAAAGCCAAGTCTGTGTGTGATTATGTAATACACGTGTGCTTCAAGTATCTCCAAACAGAATTCAAATGTTCCTAAATCCAGCTGTATAGTACAGCACTCATTTTGTTTTGTTGTCTTTACAGTTCTGAGGATAGATCAGTCCAAGTCTGATTTCTTGTCTGTTACTTTGTTTTATCCAGACTAGAGCACAAGGTTGAAGTTCTGAGATATTTGGCCACATTTTTATGTGGAGTCTGATGGGAGGTTTGCTGTGTAACTTGAGGCTTGTGTTTTTCTTCTGTTAGATGTTTTGAATTATTTTTTTAAAATGTTACTAACAGATGCGATAAATCAAGCTCTAGTTACTAACTACCACCTGTCATTGCAAAGAAAGGAAGGGGCAGCCTCACTGTAATAATGGTACAGTCTTAATTAAGGTGAGAGGAGCATCTGTATTGCAACTTTATTTTCTTTAGAGGTGGCAAACAATGTCAGAGAAAAAAGGCTGATGTTTGAAGAACCCAGTACGAATTTTCAGCAGTAGGTCTTAGAAGAGATGGCATGGATCCAGCTATAGGGTATAGCCATCACCTACCCATGGGTACAAAAGCCCCATTTAAGCTTAGACCTGGGCCTTCAATCCTGGCCTGAGCTATATAGATGTTGTACCTGTTCTTGGTGCTGTTCATGAATTATTGTTTTTATTTCCCAGTTTGACCTTGGATCTGACTGGTTAACTTGCTTTTGCTTGATGATCCACTGGACTGTTGACAGGACCTGTTATCATCCACCTTGGGTGCTGTGGGACTGTGCCCTGTGGGTGAGCTCACTGCCCAACCAGTGTTGTGGTTGTCCTCAGCTTTCCCCCTAACCTTCCCTTAGGGAGCAACCCAGCTCTTACTACTCCATCCCACTCTCCTTCACAGTCTCTTACTGATTTTTATGCTGTCAATAATAAGGTGATTAAAGCTATCATTGATGGCTTTATTAAAGTTATCAAATGATTAAAGTTATCATTCTGGATATTAGAATAATCCTCAGAAATGGATATTGTCCATTCTGATATGTAAAGGAGCATGGATGGGGGAAGCATACAACTTTGTTCAAGTTAACTGTCAAATTTACATGTAGACCCTGCATCTCTTGGATAGTGATGGAGATATTAACAGTGGATTCTCATTTTGATATTGTTCTGAGATACATGTTAATAATAAAAGAGCAGTTTGTATTTTAGCAATGTGTAAAGATCTCTTAGACAGCTGTATCTTCTAGTGATTTTGTTAAGGAGCAACCACTGAATGACAGTACTTGGGTAGTTGGCTTCTTATAAAACTGAATTCATAGTGTTAAAAGGAAAAGTTACTGTCTGTGTTGCAACACAGAACAGTGTGTTATTGTTATTTCCAGAACAATAAGCTAATGGTGAGTTGGATCTAGGATTATTATATCTGCTGCTTCCTTAAGGTAAACATATGCTTAATTTAAGAATACGTTTGGCAAGTAACAAGGATTTATCACAGTAAGAATACTGATTGCTTGTTGTTTAAAACAAACAAACAAAACCCCAATGAAATAAATCCTCTAGGTTATAATCCAACTCCACTACAATTATCAGTCTGAGATCCTATGAAAGAGCTGTTGATGTAACCCTCATAAAGAGTATGTCCAAACCACCTTTGAAATATATGGGTGAAAAGCAGTTCAAAATATACTGGTGAGCATTACAGTAAAAAAAAAAAAAGATTTGTGGCATTTACAGGAAACAGTCATTCCATATTATGCAAGAGAATTGCTGAAACGAATTGCAGTGACATATTTAAATTGTTGGGGGGGTGGAGGGTGGGAATACTGAGATCTGAACATATGCTAAATGTTAGAATTGACTTTCCATTTCACCTAACTTAAATTTAGCATGAACAGATGGGATTTTTGTTTCCTAATTCTGTGAGTTGCCCTTAAAAATTCCATCCCAGAGTGAGACCAAGACCCCTTTTTTTTTTTTTTTTTTTTTTTTTTCCTTCTGTGACTTAGTCTTGTATTGGAAAGGACTGGAGATCTGAGGATATGCTGATACTTTTTCTTTAAGAATTTTGTAGAACAGCAAATAAATTGTGCTGTGCATGTGCAACTTCCTTCTATAAGCATAATGAAAAGCTCTAGAAAATAAATAATGAGAACTGCTGGATTGCCAGTGAATGAAGATGATAGACTTGACTTCTTCCTGTTTCTTTTAAAAGACAGCATATAGAGGAACTAGCAAAGGGTTGGTGATACATCGTAGCAAATATTAACATACACTCATTGAAAACTGCTCTCTTATGCACTTTTTATATTCTCCTGCTTGTAGTTATTAGGGAGATTTTCTAAAGGGAGGAACTCTGTTTTCAAAATCAGATGACAAATATATCCTGAAACCTTTATATATGAAGAATTTTCCAGCACTACCAGCTGCTGACATCATTTCAAAACCATACTTAGTTTTGCTTGTGATAGTAGAATGGATTGCTGTAGAAGTTAATTTTCAGTTGCAACCTAGTTCTGGAAATAACTAGATAGAAGAACAACTTAGAAATATAGATCCATTTTTTTCCTGATTTTTGTCACTGCTTAGAAGAAACAAAATTATTGCTTAAGTAGTATGTTGCTTGTGTATTTTTAAAACCTGATGTATAATCCTGTGAAGGAGCATGTACCATGGTGCCAACAATATGCGACTAGGCAGCAGTCTGTAGAAAAAAATATTAAGTGATCAGAAGATGGGCTTCTGTTTCACCAGGTCAGATAAGCATATCTGCTATTTTGACGGCAGTTTCTGAGAACTTCAGTAACTGGAATTTGGGTTGCAATCTCAGTAGATGCTTCACTTAATTGACTTTAATGATCTTTGGCCAGGCACTAAACATCACAGATTTTGGCTATGTTGTTGGAGGTAATGCATGTGTATGCAAGGGAAATATTTCAGTTTAAATAAAACTGAGCAATCCTCAAACAATGTGACACTTCCAGTTTCTCAGACTCTAAGTAGAACCTAATTCACACTGAATGTAATCAGTTACAGTTCAGTGTTGGCTAATCTTCAACTGAAATCTATAAATCAGCCTGGACAGGGAGAGACTAGGCAAGTCAGAAACATGTACTGTGATGTTTGCTTTTGTAGTCTTTTTGAAAGGACAGATAATGGATACATCAATTAAAAGCAGGATAAACATCAGGCTTCTTCCAGTGCAATAGCCTTTTCCTTTCTTATATGAGAATGTGAATTTAGCTTTAGAGCAAACTGCCAAATCGTTGGTTATGTTTATATCCAATATATCATAGACACAGACATTGAAAACTTCAGTCTTCAGACTTGGTTTGTAGAAAGCAGAGTGTAGATTTTGAGTGAAAACATCACTCAAATGTTCAAAACTGCTTTACAGAAAGCAGTTTTTTTCAACCTCATTAACTTTCCAGTGTTTGTTCTAATTATATCAGCATAACTTTGACATTCAGAATGAAAGTTGGTTGTGATGCCCGTATGTGTGAAGGAAATACTTCAAACTGAAAAAAACCTGAGCAAACCTCAAAAAGTGTGCCACTTCCAGTTCCTCAGGCTCTAAATGGAACCTAAGTGTGATGTCTGCTAAGTGTCTTTGTCAACAGTTATAATTTAATCTGTGGGGTGAAACTACAATATTGACCTTTATTATCCAGGCTGTTTCATGTAAATATCTGCTTTTCCTCCACTGCCTTGTAATCAAACAGATTTGATAAATACCATGGTTTCATCTTCCTCAGATGTAGTTTTGCTGTGTGTATCTTTTTTCAGGGCAAAGGGAATATTTTGGTTCCCAGCTTTGCTTTTAGGCCCCAAAAATGATGCTTCCAGTAGTCAGAGGTACCACCACTGAGGCTGTTTTTTGACAAGTAAAGTACATGCTGATTCAGAATGTCTGAGAAGTAGTTTGGCAGTGAGTTTGTCCTCAAAACTAGAAAGTAGGTTGGCTAGTCTAATTTTAAAGGCCTGTAGTCTTGGGCTTGCAGAGGAGAGAGAAGTGCATGAGAAGCTTTATGGGGTTGTGTTCTGTTCCACAACAGATGTGGTCATTTGGCTGTAGCTCAGAAAATTTACAGGCATCTTAGAAAAGTGAGCCAAAATGCAACACTCTTTGGTAGTTGATGGTGATTTCTTACATTGTTTTTGATACTGCACAATTATTATGCAAGAAGGCACAGCCAGCTGTGAGACAGATGGGAGTCACATATGTTTCCACGCCCAAGAGAGAGGTTTGTGTACAAAGCTACAGTCAGGAATAATGCCAAGTGAATGATACCAAAGGTTATTCATACAGAGATGTCTGGGTTTGTAGATAAATTCACATGGATTATATGGGTGATTGGTTGTTTTAGTGTTAACGTTTTGACTATAATAGAGGTTTTCCTTGCATTGAGGTCTATAAAGTAAATGGTGAAGGAATACTTGGAGATTATTCCAGTCAGTAGTCTGAGTTCAAGATAATTGTATGACTTGTGCATGTGGTCTCCTTCCCAAACTGGGGGTGGCTGTCCCACCTTCCTCCTCCTCCCCAAACCAATGGCGCCTTGCTACCACCACCACCTCGAAAAGTCTAGTGGAAAAAGAGATGCAAAGTTCTTTTCCTCTCTCTCTTGCTGCAGCACTGAAAAGCTCTGCAAAATGATATTAGAGCTGCTGTGCTTAGCCTTCAGGATTAGTTGAATGTGAGGATGAATTCATTGTTTATTTATGGGCCCTTCTTTTCTGTCTTTGATCAATTAGAGTACAGAAGAGTTGCAGAGGCAGGAAAGCAGAGAATAGTCACCAGCCAGGCTCCTGCTTGTTTGCTCTAGCATCAAGTAGATGGAAGAAAGTTTATTCAACAGTGCTTTGATTCCAGCCAGCAGTACCCTTGGGCACTGGTCAGGGATATAAACAGGTAGATTAGGGAGTGCCAGTATTACCCAGGACAGCTAGAGTACATGCCATCTCATACCCAACGTGTGTAAAAGGAGTTAGATAAAGTAGGGTTTTTTTTTTAAAGTGTTCAGATTGTTATTCTCTGTTATAACTTCCTTCTTTAATCTAGACAGTAAGGCTAAAAAGATTTGTCCATGTTTCAGCCTTTGCCTTTTTGGAGACAATAAGGCTAAAAAGATTTGTCCATGTTTCAGCCCTATTAACAGCCTCTTATGCCAACATAAAATCAGAACAGTGCTGTGGAGAACTGAGCTCCCAGAGTGCATACAGCTAGGAAGCGCTGAGGGCTGAGTGAATGCACCAAAGATAATTTGCAGATAGATACCTGAATCTTCCTAACAAATTCCCCTCCCCTGTTACAGTCAGTCTAAGGCACCAGACTACTATTTCTTCCTTTTGTAAATTAGAAAAATCACTGCTGGGATTAAAGCAAGCACAGAGAATTTCAGATAAGGGAGAAGACAAAAAAGTTTACAAAGCCAAATGTTGTCAGTAATCAGAAATGTAAAGCTTCCATTCCTAGGCTATTCAGTCATCTCCAAAGTGACTTTTAAAAAAGAATATAACATTAGAGGACAGATGTTTTATATCTTTTCTAATTAATCCTAGAACAAATCGCATGCACGTGATCTATAATTTGTTTTTATTTCTCTATTATGTATCACACACACTTCCTTGAAGAGATGTTAATCTTTAGAAATACTAAACATATCTTAATTTCAAGCTGAAATCGAAGAGTTACAGATAACTGTAAAAAGCAGGCCATATTTCTTGGCTAAGGCTAGTCTGCGAGCGATAGATAATGCTATCAAAGGAAGTAATTCTTGAAAGTAGGGATCCTATAGGCTGAGGAATTCTGCTTGTATTGTAAAAAATTTCCAAGAAAACTTACTGGCCAGTTAAGAGATGGAAAATGATTTGAGGTGGACTGTAAATATTAGCATACCTAACCTATTAGTGAGTCACTGTTGAAAAGCAGAGGCACAATTTGAGAAGATGAATTAGGTAATGATGGCCCAGTTTAGCTGTGCACTTCCTTCCCGCCATAACCCTTCTAGAAACAACAACCAGTGAACAAATACGACAATACAGATTCTGCTATATGGCATTACACACTGGGTGTGTTGGATGATCTGGGAGGTGTAGGGGTCCTTCCTTCTATTGCAGAGTTATCCTAGAGAACCAGTCAGCTAGATTGCGTTTTATCACTATATCCTCTAACATGATTTATTAAGTACTTCTGAGGATAAGAGACCAGATATATAATGCTGCATTACCCCTGTGGCAGATTAGCTCACTTGATTTCTAATCAGGATATGTTGAGCATTGTTTAATTTGCCTAGTATTACATAGACACTTTACTATAAGTTCTCTAGATAAATGAAGTTCTGCTTACTTTCAGGGAAATCTGGTAGAAAGGTACTTACCCAAAAGACTCCCTTTACTTCAAACAGTGACAGAAAAATAGGAGGCTGAACACCTGGTATTTTGGCACAATTCTTGCTTTGTCTCAATTCTTGCTTTCTACCCTTTTGTCTTCCTTTCTGTTACTGCTGTGATCCTGCAGTGACAGCAGGAGCTAGAAGAGCTGTTGTATTTGTTCGCACTTGGCCTGCCTGACAGCTGAGCTGAGTAGCTGTCAGACCAGCAGCAAGCCCCTCTGCTTGAAGCCTGCCCAGAAGAACAGGAAACACAGAGCAACTAGAACTACTAGATGCAGAGTAAGAAATATCTTCAAAATACCAAGCAGTATATGTCAGCCTAAATGTATTGCAATAGATTTGCTGCAATGTTGTGGGAGTTTTTACTTGTGCTTAAGGATGTAGTTGAATTCAAAGAAGTTGGAGATTTGCAGTCAGCAGTTACGTCATCTGCAATACTCTTTAAATGATTCAACAGAAATATGTTTGACAGAACTGAACTCTGAATTCCAACTAAGTGCTCAAACTTCATAGGGGCAGTGGGAGAAACTAGCTTTTTACTTTGGAAATTGCTGTCCTTTCGTAAGTGAGCAGACACTGACAGCAGAGAGTGCCTGTAACACCAATGTAGCCTGCTCCTGCATAACACCTCTCCGTAGACTGGCTGCTTAGTGTGTTGCCACCCACCGTTTCCAATATGTGCACTATCACCCCACGTAAAACATGAGGTAGCTCTTCAGTTTTTAATCAGATAACTAGGGCAAGGCCCAGAACAGAAACAAGCCCTTGCAGTCTTAATGTTATATATGGAGGAAAAAAGGCACTGTGGGTAGTTAGTAAACCCTAGTAGCTGAGGGAACACTACTCATTCTTGTCAGAGCTTTCATTTTACCAAAAAATGTCCCTCCATCTCAACTGAGCTGAACCTTTCTGCCTGTCCTAACATGTGCTGATGAGACACTAAACCATCTATATTGAGTTAGAGTGACCTACCTGAAACTGATGTTGCCATTGCCACAGAAATATTGCTCAGCAGCTTAACCTTGGGGTGTCATCAGTCAAGTGTGATGCCATTCACCACAATTAGTCAAGTCAGTAACACTATTAGAGGTGAAGTATTCAAAGGTCATGAGAGGTTTTCAAATCACTACCAGAATGCCCAGTTATCTGTCTTCAGTTTCTAAGGGAGTGCTCAAGAAACAGGGCCAAAACAGCCTTTTTACAACACTATGGTAGCAGTTCGTTGTGGGCATCAGGGAATGCCTACAGAGACAAAGCATGCTTCTCACTAGCAGTGCTTCAGACTAGCAGGTTAGAATGATATTGCTAACACTGTCAAATATTTAAGATGAACTTCAGAAGGAAATGAGTGGTAAACTTGGAATAATTAAATTATCACCCAAAAATGCATTTGACATTTGTGTATGAAATGTACATTTGGCAGAGTATGTGAAATACTTATCATGCCGTAGTGCAGGTTAGCTGAGCAGGTTAGTTACCACAGGACCAGTTCTGCTGGACAAGGCTGTGTCTAGTATTGCTGAAAGCTTCTTGCTCCTATAGGAACTGCGGTGCAGAAAATTAAAAAGCTATAGCTGGTTCAAGACAGACTACAGTAGCTGACGTAACTGTTTTGTATCACTTTCAGAAACTGTAACTTAAAAAAAAAAAAAAAAAAAAAAAAAAAAAAGAGAGAACCTCACACTGACGATTAGATGTTATGCAGGGAGTCTAATCAGTTAACTTTCAGTTTTGCCACACAGAAAAGCAAAGAAGTTACTATATCTTATGCAAGAGAAGGACAGATTTTAGGAGGTTCTAAATTTACAGAAAATTCAGAGAGAACTGGGACAACTAAGCTCAGGCCTGTCACTGCGTGTCCTCCTTCCTTGGCATTTACTCTCAGATAAAACCAGATGGATTCAAAAAAGTTGTTCGGTGCTAAGTGCTTCCATGACCTGGAAATAGAGCGGTTATAATTGACAACAATTCCCTTTCTTGTGTTTGCCTTGATAAGCAAAATCCTTTTCCTTTCGGTGATATTTTCAACTTCTCTAGCTGTGTTGTTCCCATCAATATCAGTGACTGTCTGCTGGAGCCCTTTGGACTCCACCACTCCTATTCACATCATGCTCTCACATTCCTCCTGGAGGCAAAAAATGCATGCTAGAGAGTGCTTCTAGAGAGTGGAAACTTACTGATTGTACAGAGGTTGGCAGAAGCTTTTGTTCCAGCCTCCTAGCAGAAGCAAAGAATCAGGCTGCTTTTTGTAAGTGCTAAGCCCATAAATGGTTTCCTATCTCTGCACTGATGTTTCTTCTCTTCCGGTCTGTCCCTTCCTCCAAACTCATGCCAAGTGTGCAAAGCAAGAAGGCTTCTTGTTCCTGTGTCTAGTCAGTGATGGAGGCAAGGTTTAGAGCAAATGGAGTCCTGTTGTGATAACATTTCAGTTAGAGCCCTGCAAGTGGAACTGCCTACGGCAAGTGTGCAGATTGTGTTTAATGTCTGACACATCCATTTATATTAACATATTATAGTAGAAGATAGAACTGTTCCTTCGGAGTCCCCAAATGAATTAGCAGTGCAAACTGGCTTTCTCCTGCTTGGAGCTCTGTCCACACTGCTTGTTTTAACTCTATGTTAGCCATAATCCAGGCGGTGGAGAAAACTACAGTGACACTGTGAAGTGACTGCTCTCTACAGTTACATTCAATAACTGCATGAACTTTTGTTTTTATTGTAATATTAATTTACTTAAGTTATTGTCTGTAGTGGACATAGCTACCTGCATATTGCAAAGGTGGTATCAATGTGTGGCTATATTGGAAGAAAACAGCTTAGTGCACAGGATATTTTTTTCCATTTTCCTTTTTAAAACATTCCTACTAGTAAACTTATTCCTACCAGTAAACTTTAAGAAAATGGTTCAAACACACCTGCTGACCCCAAAGCTATAACTATGCAGATGCTTTTGGGGAAGGCTTGTTGAGCTATTCCTGAAGGTTTGGAACAGAGGCAGCCAAGTTTCTACCTTTTTTTCTGTCACTTGATGCTTTTTTGTGATGTCCTATAAAACATACATTTTGAAAGAGACATACTATGAGCACTTATATAGTCAGTTATGCACATTGATCAGCATTAAAGGTATGTCTCCAAACTTTTATCAAAATTTCCAGGACTAGCTTTTCAACTAGGTTGTGATAAACTTTTTTTTTTTCAGGCATGCTTTTACATCCAGTATGCCTGAATTTATGATACATATATAAACCCAGCAGTACAAAGCCCTCGTGATGTGTAATTGTGCTATTAAAACTGCCAGTCTGATATTTGGGAATTTAAATCTAAACCCAAATATTATAATTCTTACAGATAGTAAGGAATAGTAAAGAGTGAAGTCTGAATTTTGCTAAGTTGCAATGCAATACTGAATGTAAATACACTGTTAATAAATATCTGATGGGTACGAATGCCAAGGGAGAGGAGGATTAGTGTTGTACCATTAGTTATGTTGAGATGTACTGTGAAGAAGTAAGAATGTGAAAAACTATTTTTGTTGTCAGCAAAATCCATAAGGTTTAGGTTCAGTTAAAAGGCTTTGCTTTCCCAAGAAATATTTAAAACCCTGTTAAACACAGGGACTCAGCATGTGCTTCCAAGAAGATAAGACAGATGAGCTAAGACTTTCTTTTCACCTCCCTGTCTTTTTCCTCTCCTACTTGGCTGCTGACTGTAGCCACGCTATGAGTCACCAGCCATTCTGCGTGGAAGGAACCTTCATGGACATGTGGGTAGTTGTGGACTCAGTCCCCACACTTGGCAGTCAGTTACTTCCTCGCTTTGGGGGAAGAGGATACAGCAACATGGGAACAGTCGCTGCACTGTTCTGCTGGACAGGTGCAGTAGTTATAGTTCAGCCCTGTATTAATTCAGAGAAAGAAGGTACCAAACTTGGTAGGTTTTTCATCAGGATGTTGATAAAAGATTGATCTGTTCTGGATTTTTTTCTCTATTTTTACTGTGATCCCTCTCCTAGTTGCACACAGTCACTGCCATGACGTTACAGTGCATTTGTTATGCACTATCTGTGCCACATCACTTTTCTAAAGGGTAGTTTTTCTCTGCAATTTTTACCTCTGCTGAGAATCCAGAACCTTTGTAGTCTGTAGTCATTTCTAAGTGACAGAATTGCCAGAACATGTGACAATGGAGAGGCTAGCTTGGCTAGGGCTTGGTAGCCTCTGGTTATAACCGCTATAACACAAGCAGAGAGAGAGAAAATATCAGGTAGTGGATGGACAGAAAGTCAGACAGCTTGAATCCCAAGATGCTGTGTTACCGCTTGGATTTTTGGTTCATGAGCATTGAGTACTTACACTTTCTTTCAGTGGTTTATTTTTTGTTGGCAAATTATTCTTGCATTGTTTGCTTTTTATGTGTTTTGTTTGGGTTTTTTTTTTAATGGAAAGTAGTGGGAGAACTTAAAATTTTTAAACCAAAGAGAACTTGTTTTATGGATCCATGGCCAATATGAGAGATTATATATTGAAGTATTTTCCTTAGCTGAAAATCCTGAGAGCAAGTAAAACTCAGCAAATGGAGAACTCTTCGATGCAATGAGTCACTAGAGGCCTTGTTTTGGTTAGCTTGTCTGATTTCAGGAACAAAAATGAATTTATGTAGAACTGTAATGCTATGGAGACAGTTGTTCAAACTTTGGATTTGCTAATACTAACAGCCTGCTGATATCCTTGAGAGAAAAATCCTTGTTAGCAGTGCAAAACAAGCTCAGTGCTTTCATCTGCATTAACAAAAGCTTTACTGAAAATATTACTGCTGTTAATAAGAGTTGTATGATCTGCTCAGAAAAATAACAGAAATTAAGGAAGTAGTATTCTGATTCTGATACGGATGAAGTTAAGATTAAAATTGAGCCCTTGGATTTGAATGCCCTGTGGTGTGGTGAGTTCCCTTAAGAGTTTGATTGCATCTTTATGGAAAGTTTGTATTTCCTTCTGAAGTTAGATTATATGTTTCTCAGCAAAAGATGTATCTTTGAACTTACCTAGGAAAAGTACATAGGGGTTATAGGGGAATAATCAGTTCTTCAAAAAATTGCAAAATAGGAATTCAGAAGTCCTAGTTTAAGGCCAGAAATAATGTTAAAGCCATAACGTAGGCTTCCCCTCCTTTTAACATGTAGGAGGATTTAGATTTGGCCTTTATGTTCAGCCTCCTATCTGACATGCAACAGCTCTGAAGAAAATTGTGTTGACAACTCCTGATAAGGCAAAGCAGAACTTGTACTGGAAACATTCTCTTTTTCAGACAGTTATCTTGCAGCTTCCCATCAAAGCAAGTGAATCCACAACAACATGTATGGAACATGGTAGTTGATCCTGAATGCTTAAAAACCAACCAGCGTAAAAGACATCTGCATTATCTCTTTGGCTGATGCAGTTATTTAATTGTAATGTACATTTCCCACCCTCCACCTGTTTCACTTTCTTGTTTTCCATCTTGCTATCAAGTTACCAAGCTTTGAACTGTGCTTACCAATTCCCTTTCAATCCAACTTCAGCTGGAAGCAGACCCAGCCTGTGGTAGAAAGGGCCTAAAACTAATTATTTGTAGCAGAGATGCATTTGACTAGAAGCAGACAAGGAAGCGCTTTATTAAGTGTTAGGCTTTCATGCTGTCTTCTAGGAAGGTAGAGCTGAAAACTGTGGCCCTTTTAAAAGCAGTAATGCAATTATGTGTTTTATAAATGCTTAAAAAATCATTTAGTGAAAAACAACCAGTTCTGTTATTAACAGCAATGCTGGAGAAGGCAGTGTAAAAGCACAAAATGGAACACTTCAGGGCTCCTCAGTGCTGGGGTGAGCACAACCAGAAACACCACCATTTCTGAGATTAGTGTAAGGCATATATTGGGCAGGTAGCTATAAAAACATTGTAGCAGTACCTTCTATCTACAAAATATGCAACAGGAAATTAAAAACTTACTACTACTATATTATGGCTACTACTACCACCGCCACTAAGCAGACCTTATCTTGAGGGTGTAACAACAATGTAGCTTTAGGAAAGTTGCTATTTGTTTCTGCTGCTGACTGAATATGTGCAGGGACGCAAGCTGTTTGACAGCATATTTTATGAAATCTGCATAATGCACGTTATAATCTGGGACAACAGTAGTTTCATTTATATTCCTTCTTTGTTCAAGCAAAGGTCCCTTTGAAAGGACTTGAAAACTGTTCTCTGAAGTCCTTCTGGAGCCTATGTAGTCAGCAGCACTGTTTCTGCTGACTTCATGGGGTTTTGATATAATAGTATATGAGAAATTGAATTTGGGTATTTCATAAGCATTAGACAGAATTAGTTCTACAAGGAATTTGAAAAAATACACACTCTCTGTTAGTCTAACAGATTATTGTTTATGTAAAGATGGAAACAGGCAGTTTTTTAAATAATCCCACAGTTCATTTCTATTAGTAACAAATTATATAATCCCTGTTATGAGAGTCATAAGGAAATCTGGATCAGAGATGTCAAATAATGGCTGCTTAGAAAGCTTCCATTCTTATGCTACCCATGTCTTTCTGCAGACTGGCTCAAAAAATTTAAAGTTAATATCAGAATAATCAGATGTCACATAGAGGTTCAAACATCAAATAGATTTAGTAGTGGCTGGTATGAGATGAAACTCACCTTTTAGCAAGTATTAAAAAAGGACAAAGGAATGATATGCAGCTTTATGGATGCTTATCTGAAGCCTAGGGTTGGTTTGTATTCCCAGAGGGTGAAGTGCTTCACCTACTCTAGTTCCAGCCAACTATTGCACTTTGGCTTGTGTTTGCCCCAGGATAACAGCAGCAGGATTACTGCATTCTAATAATGAGGTGTGTTAGCACAGATGTCTGGGGTAGCTGTCTGCCAGGGTGCCGAATCTACACACACCCAAGCAGTTGTAGTCACTCATATTCTGTTTAGCTACACCACAGAGCTCAGTTTCTCAAGTGCTTCTCAAATGGAAGAGTTAAAAATGTGCATAGCAGCACAGAAAAAAAGGACCATATAATTTCTGCTGACCAAGTCATTATATGAGACATTAGGAAGGAAAACAAAAAGGCAGTTCATAAGCTAGCAATATTTCAGACAAATATAGATTTTATGCTAGATGTGTTACAAGGCTTCCTGTTTGCCTGGTTCTTTTGCCTCTGCAGGTGAAATGTCTCAAATATCCCCACATGTAGGGCATGCAGGCACCAGTTAATTGCTAGTGCTGGGTGTAACTTCAGTGGCTATTCTCATCTCTTCCTTTATCTCCACATCCCATTTGAAAAGTCTGTAGGATAACTCTGAGGGCAGGGACGGGTTCTGCTTCCTCAGAGAAACAGGACAAATGAACAAAACTGTGTGAATGTGAAACAGCTGAAATGGGCTAGGTCTTGTATTCAGATCCCAATGCAATAGTGCTCAATTGGTCATGAGAGCTTTCCAGTTAGCTGCAATAGTTAAAAGTGCATCTAAAGTGCTGTCCAATGGTTATCAGCATCAGACATGAAGCATTTGCATCAGAGGTGGAAATTAATAATCTGTTTTAAAACAGGGTTACACTGGTCATGGAGAACTGAATAATTTTACAATACAATTTGGGATGCAGAAGAGTACCTAGTTGCTGGAAAATGTAGACTGAGCAAAAGTCACTCTGCTAACATTTAGGATAATGGTGACATTGATGCAGATGTTCGCTGCATCTCAAGAGGAGATATGATTGAAGCTTATGAAGCTCCATCACCAGAAGGGGCTGCATATACTGAGTAGGAGGTGAAATAGAGAAATATATGTGTGCTCATCCTGGGCGGCCTCATGGTGCAGCTTTATGCTACTCAGTAGTACTATACCTAAGCAGATAAGCTATGGTCACAGTTAAATGGACCAAGAATACTTTAGAACAAATGTAATTGGTAATACTAAGTTGGCTCAACCTACTTATTCATCCTGTCATGGAAGAGGAATAAATATTTGGAAGTATATAAATGGAGTTACTTTCAGCTGCTCACAATTTCGGTTTGACCTTCCCTTTTCTGCCAAACAGGATATCTTAGAATAACCATTTGAAATCAGGCATTCACATTCACAGACCTTACATTGACCTATTTCTGACTCAAAACGTGCCTCACACCATGAGTCTCCAAATGTCTAAAAAGGTAAAGCAAAACTACATAAATTGTTTGCCTTCACTCAGATTAACACCAACATTTACAAGACAGGTGTTATTGCAGGTGTTTACATAGAGCCATGTGAACTAAGGCAGATGCAACTGCTTATTGAAAACTTCCCTTGACTCAGCCTGAGATCTGCCTGACTTGCTCAGCTCTTGGAATGAGTTAGTAGCAAGACAAGGGAAAAGATTCATTGTGGTGATTCAAAGATCAGCAAGTTCTACTATTTCCCTTCAGTTCTGTGGGGAATAGGCAGAGAGGACCAGGTTGGTAATGTTGAGGTATGAAGGCAGTGTATATGGTGGCACCATAAGTATATGACCAAAAAAGGGAGGAAATGTAATAGTGTAGCTGGTTCTCAAAGTATTAACAAAATAAGACCCACGCTTCCATGTCCCAAGTTGCTCTGACAACAGCAGTTCTGCTTTCTGGCGTAATCTACTCTCACTGGTCCCTATTTTATTTATATCACAGTCAATTTGTGCACAAAATATGCTGCTGTGATGGCATTACCTGACCACCATATTGGGAAAGAAATCAACCCTTGAAAGAAACTAGGTATAGGAAGAATGGTATTATTTCAGTTCCTTTTTAAAGAGATTTTTTTTTTTCACTCTAGTCTCCTGCTCTGTGAAATCAGAAAATATGTTTAGTTTTGGGACAGGTCTCTTTTCACTTGCTCTGATCAACCAGTCGCATTCCAGAATATATACAGTGGCATAAATGGTATGAATGAAAACAGCCACCAGTCTTTGGACTTTGAAATAAACAAGGTGTGCATGAACCTTCTTAGTTTCCAGTGTCCCCAGATGCTGAGATTGTGGTGTTCGGCTGCTGTGTTACTGAAGTTGGCCTCACAGTTGCGATACCACACCAGAGTAGCCAGTGTGCATTTAGCACTCTGTGCAGTGATGCTCATTTAAGTGACTTGCTTAATTCAGGTGTGATGCCCAGTTCTTTGTGTTGAAACACTTTCCTCTCAGAGTAGGATCAGTGTTGATCCTCATCCCACAGGCAGAGAAAGCTAACACATTAGGAAAAAAAACCCACAAACCAAACCAGCCCCCAAAATGTTGAATTTCCTTTTTCAATATTGTTGTATCTGTTTTAGAACATTACTTTAAATTAATGGAGGATAGTTAGTGAGCTGTATTCTCAGCTGTTGCAGATCTCTACTGACTTTGGAAGTCATGTCCAGTTCATAGAGATGAATTTGACCTACTCATATAACACAGATATAGGCATAGGAATTTGGGTACTGTTGAAGAAGGAGTTAAAAATGAAGTCAATGAAATTAATCAATCCAATTAGGAGGATGAATATTCAAAAAGGCACCATAATTTTATGACTGCTGCTGTGGACAAAGCAAGCTCAGGGTAATTAGATTTCATGCTTCACTTCTTGCACCTGAGCTGTTGCCTAAGGGAGAGCAGAATTTCCCTTAGTGTTCATAAATCTAGTCTGGCCTGGAGAATCTCTGGACAATTCACTTGACAATTTTTCAGCATTTTGTTTTCCTCCTTCATTGATACAGACCCTAAAACCTTACAGATATTCTAATTTATTATAGCCACCACTTTTGCCTCAAGAAAATCAGTTACGTGACCTTCAGAACTTATCAGGCCTATCATGGATCTCGGAAACTTTCCTGTAATTTTTTATTTTTAAAATAAAATAGTTGTGTCTTTAAGAAAGGTTATAACTTTGGCAAAACAGTTCCTGTCTGTGAAAAACATTCATCAGTGAAGAGTTCATGCCAGCTCTCAGGAAAGCCATACATCTGGGTGGAATGGAAACAGCAGCTGGTAGTGCTGCAAGTGCAAGGCATTGAGAAAGTCTTGGAACTGGATCTCACACTTATCTAGACAGTATCCACTTCTGTACAGGTGAATCTTTGATTTCTTATATTCAGCTTCTTGAAAGCAGAGTCAGTTTTCCTCAAATATGAGGAAACATACATAATGCATGTTTTAGAGAAAGTGAGACCAAGTCTATTAAAAATCAAATAAGTGACACACAGTGTCACTTCCATGGGAGTGGCTTTCAGTCCAACCAGCTGTAGTCTTCTGTCCTTTTTTTTGATCTGAGTCATTAATATTAAATACTCTAATTTATTTGGAAATAGAAACAAAAGGGACACTCTTGGTTCAGGGGGAAAAATTACTTTACTCCAAAATTTTTGTTACTCTCCTATGAAGGTAGGTTAGATTGTATGCATTAGGACAATTTAAGGTTTCTATTTATTTTGCATGTTTGGAATAATTATGTATAGAGAACTTCCATTAGTTTTGCTTGGATTTCTCCACAAAGAAACATGGAGGAAGTAAAGTTTGAGACATATACTCCTCAACTTCCCTGGAGGGAAGTTGAGAAAGAAGAGAAAATACTCTCAGGGAGACTGAATGGGAAGAATTTTAGAACCCTCTGCTCTTTTTAATTGATTTAAGCTTATAGGAACATCTAATTTTCATGAAGCAACCACATTAATTTGAATCACTCACAGGCAGATATTTGTCAGTCACCATTCTTGTAGATATGCTACATTAGGGAAATGACAAAATCAAATAGGACAGAGAAAAGGAAGGAATTAACAAAGCTAAAATCTAAAGTCAATCTTATGCTTGCGGGAATACTTTTCTTTTATGAAGTAAAAAGAACAGAGGGCTGTGGAACTGGCTGGAAAAACTGTACATGAACAATGTAGCTCTAGGAAATTACACACATCTAGGAAACAGTACCGCACATGCTTCTTACCTGTTTTTGCATTTTATTTACCTTCTCTTAATTCATACGTGTCTTTGGGATGCAGAGACCAGAACTGCATGCTGTACTTAAGATGTGGGCAAAGCAAGGATTTATATAGCAGCAAAATGATATTTTCAAACTGTTGGGATTTTTTTTTTTCCAAAACAAAATATTTTGTACCTTATTTTTCTTTATATTACACTCAGAAATCAGAGTCCTAGAAAAGCAATTCACACAGCTTTATTTCCTCTGATTCAGATATAGGAAGCAAAAATGCATCTAAAGATTTACTCAGATTGAATTAGGCAGCAGTTATGTCTTCTGTATTCTAGGCTCTTACATCAGTAATTAGCAGAAGAGTACAGCATCTGCCTTGTTGCTGTACTTGAAGTGACTGGTTCCTCATGAGTGTCTGTGGTGAGACACAATCTCTCTCACTATTTCCCTGCAGGCAAGTCCATCTGATGAGGTATCTGGAAGATAATAGGTGGTTTTTGATTAAAGTATCCCACATACACAGGACATTTAGGTTTATGGATTTTTGTGGTGTTGAAGTAGCATCCAGCACTCTTAGTGTAAAGAATCAGACCCCAGACAACTAAAGCTGCAAGTCACCTCTGCACAGTCTGTCTTGATGGAGCCGTGGATCAATTATCTCTCTGATCTAGGTATAAGTAATACACTAGAAAGGAGCTTAGTGCCAGCAGTTCCTGAGAAATCTGTCAGTGAATTATAAAAACAAATGTTTAATTAAAAGATTCATTCAAAGTCATGGCTAGAGAAGCTCAGAGTACACCACCTGAATGAGCAAGAACCCGTTAAGACCAGTTTGTTCAGGGTACCACTCACAAAAGCATTAGTAGGTGAATTATTCTAGGAACGCTGCTTTGTAAAGAGAAAGAAATCCCATTTGTTCTTATCAGTGCAGGGCCTGTTGTTTAGCAACTTTTGAAAACTGTTTGACCCTTTCATGGGTTGCATACATCTTATTGTCATGGATGTAGTGTATTTTTCCCTTACCATTACTACAAGAAAACAATTTAAATGGAAAACTTTACTAAGTTGGACTAAATAGGACATCATCTCAATCCAGTCCTCCTACCTATATTGCACACACCTAAAACTTCATTCTAGCTCATAATTCTAACTCATTCTTTCACACAAGTTGACTGTCCAGTGAAGACATGAGGGAGTATCTGTATCAGCTCCAGGACACTTTCCACTGAGCAGAGATCAATGCATATCTCTGGTAAATAAAGTCTTGCTTCACGTCCTAATTCTTGATACAAACCTGGAAGATCAGTCACTGCTTCCCTTCCTACTTTCCAAAGCTACTTGTTCCATATGATGACATTAGCCATGGCTAACTTAGTTTTTTGGAGTTTAAGCTATGTCTCTACTCTGTCTCCACAGATTCCAATAAGGATTTCACAATTACAGACCAGTGATTTACTGAGGGAGAGTTTTCTGCAGCGATGTTTCCTCTGAGAGGATATTGTAAGTTTTACTTGAAAACCTGATGGTACAGTTTGTGTCAAAGCTGGTAGATGTTTCCTTATCTTTGGTCCTAAGATAGTCCTTCCAGTGACTAATACAAAGGTTTTCTTACTGTTATGCATTTACAAGTCTTCTCTCATTTTTTCAGATGCTATACATTTATTTGTTAGAATTATTCTGCTGTCTTTTTTTCCCTTTTTTAGGATAGAGAAAGGTTGCACTTAATCTGCAGCTCTGGGTTTACTTTTACATGTTCAAAGTCAATGCAGAACTTCATGTGAGGAGGGAAAAACTAAAAGTTTAAGAAAGGAAGTTCAGACTAATGAATGAAATCCTTGTATTTTTTTTACATCGAATATAGGAAAGGCATGAAGAAACTATTCAATGAGGACTCAAGCCTTAAGGTCATGAAAAGTATTTTAGGTAGCAGTGGTGGAAAAATTTCGGAGGTAGGTGACATGTATTGAGTTACCAGTTGTGCCACTGCTTTCTCACTACTTCACCTCTATCCATAAGTATTTATTGGCCTGTGTTCATCTGGGAATAACTTTTTGAGGTGGAAATACAGATGAATTCACATTTTCACTCAAGTATTTGTCCAGCTTCTGATACTGCTAAAATGCCAAACATTAGTGCTAATTGCAACGGAGGCAATTTGCCTTCTGAAAATTGGATTTGAAACATGAATGAGTTTATCCAGGTTTCAACATCAGCACCAAATTTCATAACTCAAATTTTCAGTATTATTTGAAACTTGTTATTTTAGAGGTTTCAGTTCCCTCCTTCCTCATTCAGTGGTAGAAACTCCATGAAGGAATGGACCCTTTAAATATCCCAAGTAAGATACGCACATGAACCTTTTCTCAAAGTAGCTGAGTGCTTACCAAACCCTGAAAAGGCCCACAACCTCACTGTGTTGCATTTTAAAAACCTACTTTACAGACTAGTGAACTGAAGCGTGACAAGTTAAACCAAGGCCAGAGTAAACCACAGCCAGAAATAAACCAAGACTAGAAAGCAAGTTACGTTTCCTCATTGCCACTAGTGTCTGCGTGGGAAGAAGAGAGCTCTAACAAAGGGCAGTTTGGTAGAGACTCATTGGCAGAGGAAATATTTGAAATCACTATTCTGTGTGTACCCTGTTCCACACAGAATCCCAACAGTTAGTTGTTTGGCTCCTTTACTGGATCAATTTATTTCAATTAGGAGAGCCAGATGTTTTAGTTATAAAAGGTTTATAAGATTTTGCCATACTTGCATCTCTAAATATGGGTGTGCATTTAAATGTTCTGTTATATGAATTCAAAAAGCAAACCTGTTTGAAAAATATATGGTAAGTTTGCAAGAATTTAGTCTTCTGCCATCTGCAGTTGTTGCTGAACAAAAAAAATTATCTTTCTTACTCTACACTATGGTAGGTACCTCTGTTAAAAATGCTCAAGATCTTGGATGACTTGTGGGTGAGTTAGAAATCATGAATGGTTTTATCATGTTGATGGAAGAGAGAGATAACCCAGCTGACAAGTGTTTTGACTGTGGTATTGTTATGCCTTGTTCCTCATCCAGTTATCAGTTATCTTCACACCATGTTGCCAAGCTCTCAGCTCCATTTCAACAAAATGCAGTGACAGGTCACTGAATGTCAAGGCAGGAAAGAACATTCTTTCCATTCCTTGTTTCTATTTATGTCTTTCCCTGTTATTCCTTTATGCCAGCATCTGCTCCCAGTTGTACCATCCATACTAGTGGTATAGCTGGTCCTACACACAAAATCTGTTTGTTTTATTTTTCTACTAGCTATATAAATGGTGTAAGGAGCATATTTAGATAGTTTAATAGCTTTACTGGGTCCTCAAGCACTTATACAAAATACTGGAGCAGTCCCTTGATGTTATTAGATAAGACTCAGATAATGAACTGTTTAAGGATAGCACTTGTAACTGTTCTCATTTATTTTGAATTGTGTTCTTCGAAAATACACCCCTAGACCTTTGTACTTCACTTCTCAGTCTTTATTCCCATTTTCTGCTTCACAGTTCTGGTTAACACATGAAAATTTAGGTGAAATATGTTAACAAATGGTAGTTGCTTTGCTTTTAGGTAATGCAGACTCAGTCTAGCTAGACACCAGATCTGCCACTGACACTTGTCAGTATTGTTAAGTGTTTCAAATCTCCCTGTTCCATTGCAGCTCTCAGGCTGTGCTCCTTGCTATGCCCTGTCATTCTGTGGCAATCAGTTTCTAGGAAATGGTTAGAAAGTCCTAGAAAGAGAAATATCATTTTGTGTTTTGTTTTTTTGATTGAAAATGAATTCAAAACTAGTCAGTGCTGGAGGTAATGTAGTGTAAGAAGGCCATGTTTCACTCATTTCCTATTAATTTGTGGGAGTGCTGTTCAGTAAGGATATTACTGTGTGAGATAATGTTTCTTTGGTTTTAAAAAGTTTCTGCAATTTGTTACTTTTTGCAGCAATTTTGAGTGCTCTCTAATATTTATCTAGAATGTTATGAAAGCAGAGATAAGCTTCCCTAGGAACTGTATGTATGATTAATTCTGGGAATTAATATTTAATCATCTCTCTGAAAGTGAGATCATAGTCCTTTGAAAAAATCTGTCTGTGAAGGATCATCAATGCAAGAGAAAGTCATGACCAATAACAATGCATCCCCCAGTACTAGATATACGTCTTGGCTCCATGTTGCACTTTGGTCCTGAGGGAGCTTTAGACTTACGTGGGACACAATCTTCCTAGTTCCTGCTGGGGGTCTGCTGGAAGAGTTGTGCTTTAAGGACAGTTTCAAATGGCAATCCACTGGGAAATGATCTCTGGGAAAGACCTGAAAACAGTGATCCTAGTGACATCAGTATCTCCCAGCAAGTAGCTGGCTGATAGTTCCTACTTGGAAAAGACTGCAGTGTAGAATGAGCAAGCAGGTGCCAGCACAGGTCCATCAAAATATGCCCAAATATCAAAACAAGTACGACATTCACAAAGTGTTAGAACCTTAAAGTGCTTGTTCAGAGAACAGCTGTTCTCAGATTGCAGTGGTGAGAGAACCCTTGAAGTTGGTGCTTGGGGAAAGTCTGGTTGTCCAAATACTGGGGTGGGAGGGGTGGAAATCTGGAGGGAGGAAAAACCCTTTCTTCATTTATCATGGCCTTTATGAAAATACTTGATGAAAACATGGTGGGTGGGGGAGAAATCTCCTTACATCTGTGCAAATCTGATTTAGACTCGTTACCCTGCAGTAACAGGAGATTGTCCGTAGATCTGTTTATATTCATAATCTATTGATATTTTGAGCATTAATTCATTAGCAAAGAACAAAAAATAGTGCAATAAAAGTATTTTCCTTGATTTCAGACACAGACATATATCCCACAGGGCACTGTTATTTATTTGTAGTTATAGAAGAATTTTGTTCTAGTTTGATAACTCTAAAAAGTTTGAAAAACGCAGACATAGGATGTCAGGCTAAAGAAGAGATTATATGGGGAGTTTTTGTACCACTATTAACTCTGTAGCATCGTCTATTTTTTTTCCTTTTCTTATTAGTGTAATCCTCTTTTTTCAGAAAAGTTTATGTACTTTTAAAATTAACGTCTTACACATTTTTGTTAGTCTTTGTTAAACAGTTACATGAGAACATCGTGCCCTCTAGTGGTGAAGGAAAGTAAGACTATGCCTAGACCTTGTGCAAGAGCTGTTTAAAATGTTAGAAGCAATCTGCTATATTTACACAATCAGCTGCATGGATCATCACCCTTTGGTAGCTACACTTCAAGGGCAGTGAGTCAACAGAATTAATAAGTTTTGAAAATTTTCTAAATACAAGTGATTATTTTATACAAGTAATGAAAATTGTTCTAAACTGTCCAAGTGAAGTGTTTCAGTATTCATAGTAATTTTGTTAGTGTTTTTTGTTGTAAAATGAAGGGAAAGGCTAGTAATAACAAATGCCCTTTAACCTATTCCAGAAAGCAAACAAGCATACTATACCAGTGTTATAATCAGGCTTTAGACTGGAAAAAGAGAAGTGTAACCAAATTCTAGCCAAGAGATTTATAAAAGCTTCCTTTGAAAAGCCTCACTGTGTGAGATTAATATGGTAATATAGAATAATTTTAATTAAGTTAGTCAAGCTCAGAGTTCAGCTCATTTTTTAACATCTCTTCATAATCCGAGAGGCATTAGAGAAGCTCCAGGGTTATTGATGTGTTGGTTTGCCACTGATGATGCTTTAGGCTTTCACAACACACAGAATTCCCTTTTGCTTATTTCTAGATATATTCAGGCTCAATAAAGTCAGAGAGATGAGTTGCAGAGCTGCTGGTGAGCTCTCCGACATGTCCCCTCAGTGGGGCCATGCCAGCAGAAACAGGAGCTGTGTCTAGAGAGCTCTTTACACATTGAGGGGGTTGTTTCCTTTACGCGCAGCTGAGCACCAGCTAGTGTGTAAAGGAAAGGGCGCAGATGGAGCATTGACCATGCATGAAGTGGTTGCAGGGGACTTACATGTGCAGTCATGTAAGTAATTTCCATTTCCAGGCCCAGCAGCTCGTTTGCTGTGGTAGATGTCTGCTTTTTCAGGTGGTGTAGGGTAGGGTTGGTAGTTCAGTACAAGTTTTCTCCATCCAGCTCCAGATCCTGCTAAGTCAGACCTCTCTGAAGAGAATCCCCAAAGAAATCATGGGCCATCTGCACACAGCCCAGCAGATGAAATTGCAACCTTTTAAAAAAGCTGGTCAGGCGGCCTTGCAGGAGGGGATTTGCTTTGAACCTGGCAGGGGTTGGCAGGGTGCCTTGTGTTCTTCAGCCAGGGGATGTTGTCCTGGCTTTTAGCTGGAACAGAGCTGAGTTTCTTTTTCAGTAGTTAGAACAGTGCTGTGTTTTGCTTTCAGCCTGGGACTTGTTATGAGAGAGACATTGAGAACAAACCAGTGTTTGCATTTTTGTCACTGGAAGTGAAGGACTTTGTGTTCTGTTAGTCCACAAGCACAAGATTTAAGGGGGTGAGGAATATTTAAATTAATAAGCTAAATTGGTGTTTGGATATTCCATATCATATCACTTCATGTCCAGTATATCAGTGAGGGTCTCTTCCTTTTTTAGCTCTCTCTGGCTTTCGCTCGGGCTCTCGTTCTTCCAGGATTAAAGTTTCAGTTCGGGATTGTCGCTCCTCCGGGATCGTTATTTGGGAACAGGCCGGGATCAGTAAGCCGGGGGTGAGCACTTGCACTGAGTATCACTCGTTGGCATATTTTGTTACTGTTATCATTATCACTACTATGTTAATATTAGTGCTATGGAGGGCACTAACCACAGGGCGGCAGGGCAGGCAGCCTGGAGTTACCGGGGAAACGTTTCAAAACACCAAGTGTTTCTGGACTTACCACATCCTAAAAACGTAAAAGGTTGCCCTTATTCCTATTAACAGCATATTTGGCTTGTGCATTTAACAAAGACACAGCAAAAGGATATAAACTACTGATCAGATGTCCACTGAAACAGTAAAAGATAGGGTGGGGTTGCTTGATTTTTTTGAGCATAGCTGAACAGTAGCTGGTGTGCAAAGGAAACAACACAGATGAAATACTGGTGATGTATACTGTGGTTTTTAGGAGACCACATAAGCAGCTCCATTTAGTAATTTCCATGCTATGACCTTCAAAAGGCATTTAAAATAGACATGCAAGGATAGGCAATTACAAAGGGAGCTGGAAGCTGGGTGGGAGTTCCTCCCCATGCACTTTTTTCATTTTTGAAACTCTCTGCTCAGTGGGGTTGAAGCAAACAGCAAGGATCCTCTCACACATCATCACATTTTAAAAGTTGCAGTTGAATGTAGCTTCCCGTTAGCTAACTTAATTATATTCCTCATGTTTCCGATTTTAAATTGAACACAGGCCAAGATCTGCAACACATTCCTCTCATGACACCAAATCAGATGCCATAAAACCAACAGCTTCTTCCAGAGCAGCCTACCTCAATCTATTGTGAAAGGACACCCCCATCTAACACTCCTGAGGACAGTTCTGTGCCATATTGGCACAAAGGTTTTCACTTGCAACCAAATAAGACTGGACAGAATTTAGAGTGATCTTCAGCTACTTCAGTTTCCCCTTTAATTTGTTTGTTTGCCTGAGAATATATAAGTGTTTGGGAGAGGAAAGTTGCTTTTGATAATCAGTGCTAGTGGATGTGGTGGGTCCCTCTGCCTATGTTAATGCCATTGAAATTCATTGTTCACTTTTTTCCCCATCTTTGAAATACAACAGGCTCAAGTTGTGGCACTTGGAAGAACTGAGATTTTTATCTCACAAGCCAGTTAATGTTATACTTCTAATTTAATTTTACTCACACTGGGTAATGGGAGGGAAATAATGAACTGTTCACATAAGAAAATATAATAAAACTTCGAGCAACAGGGAGGATGTGTTGCACAACGAGAAAGGCAGTTTTGTTGTACCAGAGGACTAAAGGAATTGCTCTGTTGATTTTTGCTTATGTATTCCATACCTAGGAGGACTAACATCTTATCTTGTCTCGGGCACAATGGACAAGAGAGGTGCTATATAAAGATTGCTGTTATGCAGTAGCACTGTCCTCCAGGTCTCGTGGTGTGTTAAACTGCAGTGCTAAGGGAGCTCTCCATAACATCTGGATCCTAATTAGAGTACAATTATTTAAACTTAAGGAGTTTGGACCCATGGTCTCAGTTCTTTCCAATACGGTTAGAATTTTCATGTCAGAGGTCCAAGTTGAATGACTTAGGTGCTGGGATTGGTTTTAAATCAAAGTAATTTCACTTTTCCTAGATCCTTTTCCCCAGGTTGGCAACTGACCTTCATTCACAAACTTTAGCTACTTTGGAAGAAGCATAAATCCTCCTAACTACATTATGGACAAAACAAAACAAAACCCCAAACAACAAAACCCAAACTAATCAAGAACAAATAAAAACTCTACTGCTTCAAACCTGCTGTCTTTGAAGATGACTATTTACCCCTGTGGAAAAAAAAAACAAAAAAGCAACAAAACACCTGTCAGAAGTTGAAAAATCTTCTTACAAACACTGACTGGTAGATTTTTCAGTGTTTGTTTACAGTAAATAGTCATTTTAAGCCTTTCCATGCTGTATCATTTAATTCTGGAAATGCTGCTTCACAGTTACTTTTGCTTACAGCATTGAATATAAAATAGACTTGTTTTGTGAATAATATTTATTTTACAATGAAATCACAGTGTATTACAGAAGGCCTTGGAAAACACTTTTCCTCACCTTTCCTTGTCTGATGACTATAAATTCTGTTAGGTGTCCATAGATTTGCCAACTCCTAAGAGGTTTTTTTTCTACTTCAGGTAAGAGAAATAGTAAGGAAAATAGACAGAATTCCAGTTCTCACTTCCTTTTCTGAGTTTCTGTCAATGCAAACTGACCTCATTAAGGAAGAAATTGGCCTACTGCATTCCCATTTCATCCAGCCCTTTGCAGAGTATTCAGAGGACAGATAACAATTAAGTATAACAAATAGTGAGATAGATCTCTTCATTCCAATGACATTCATTTCAAAGGTGCCAGAGGGATTTAAGAAACCTAGACAGTATTAGAACTGTAAGGATCCCCAGATGATCTAAAAGAATCATGTCGAGTCTTATTAGGGTCCAAGGAATCACAAGAAACACCAAGTAATTGAAGTCTGCTATCTTGTTACAGTGCATCCTGCACTAGGCGCTACATCCAAAAAGCTATATATGCTTTTAAATTACTTTTATGGGAAAGTTTTAAGGATAATTTTACTCAAACTTCAGGTAGCAATTGAAATGTTAGAGCCAATTGATTGAAATGGCTTCCTGAGTAACTGCTTCAGACAATTGTTCGAGATGGCAAACTACCACTTCATCACTATAAAGGTGGCATTTACCCTGCACAGAGATCTGAGAATCTGGGAGCTCTAAAATGTTTCTAATCATACACATGCACTTTAAATAGCTGCAGTATCATTAACCATAACCATAGCTGTTCTTAAACTCCATAACATCCTGTAATTTTATCAGTTTTTTCTAAGCTTTTGGGAGCTGTACAAAACCTTTTAAACAGACTGCACATTGTTGTGGTGACATATTCATTACCCGCCTCAAACAAGTGCAAGTTATCACTTTTTCTCAAAGGAAAAGGACAATTGTGCCTTTGTTTTCTTTACAAAAGTACCAATATGTCTCGTCTAATTTATTCTGACATCTTTTATACTTATGATACAGCTCATTGAAATAACTAATAATAGTGCAATAGGATATTTCTATATCTGTCTTCCAGAACCAGTTTCCTCACAAACATGTTGCTCCCTCCCTCATCTAGTCTTGAAAAAGGATAACTGTTACTTACATTCTCATCTTCCTGAGAAATGTTTTTCTTGGTTGAAACACAGCAGAGTGGCTGCCACTTTTGGAGGAGAGGTTATCAGTGGTAATTTACCACTTCAACAGTTTAAAGTACTAGAAAAGAAGCTGTCAGTGTAAGGTGGTGGGAGATTGTACTGACGGAGACTGGAATTAGCACAGACCAGACAGCCAATCCTTGCTGTTGAGGGAGAAGGTACTTTGGGAAATGGGCAGATATCTTCTGCCTAGGCCCATTTCTTTCTCAGCCTACAGAGCAAGCCCCAGCTCTTCTTAGGGCATTGCTGTTGAAGGAGCAGTTGCTGTTCCTCACAGAACTGGCAATGAAGAGTGAGGAGCTGGACCTCCAGGAGAAGCTTTTATCTTACCCAAGTCTTTCAAAGCCTTCTACAAAGCTCCCAAAGCTTGCTGATGTGCAAGCTCTTGTCTGAAACCTTACTGACTGACTGCACAGTTCACAGATGTTCTCAGGTTTATCCTGAGATCCCAAATGACTCCTTGTCATTTTCCCTTTCCTCTTAAACCCTGCTGACAATTTCTGTTCCACAAGATACCATTGGCCTTGTCTCACTGCCACCCCAACCCTGCTCTATCACAGCATTGAGTTTTTGCTGCTCAAAGAGGTTTTGGGCCAGCAAAATTTGGTCTGATCTGTTCTTCTGGGGAGCTTTGAACCCTCTGTGACCTGTCAGAACCAGAGTAGGGACCACAGTGTCTCTTAGAATAATCCACCTCTGCCTAGAAAGCTATTCAGGCTGTTAAACAAAATAGGGGTGATTGGCTGATGAAGTTTTTTCATTTGCAGTTAAATACAGTAGCACGTTTCATGCAGACTTCCTATGTGTGTTTCCTGTACTCCTTGCTTAGCTTGTCATTCCTATGCAGGAAGCTATGGTTCATGTTTTTTCCCATCAGTGGTGTAGCAGGGATGTAGAAGTCTATGCGATCCATCCACCCCTGCACATTACTAGAAGTATGTCATATTCACAGGGCCCCTACTCTCTCAAAGAAAGAAAGACATGGTAAACAAGGAAAGGAACTTCACAGGGTTTTTTTTCTGGTTCACTTTCCATCCCCCTACTCTCAGAGCAGCTCTGCTTTAGAAGGACAATTTTCTCAAATTCTGAGTTCCTGTTTTCTGCTCTGTTGGCCCTTTGAGGGGCCACGACATAACACAACTGTCATTTATGCTCATTTCCTGCTTATGGTACTAGGACCTTTCAGGTTCAGTATTCACATTTGACTAAAGTCATTACTGCATCTGCTAAGAAGTGAATAATGAGGTTGCCAATAGAGCAGCACTTTATTCATTTCATGAGGAAAATCTGCACGGACACTTAGCTGGGAGTCTATTCTGAATTTTTCTGACTATTGATCTACATTCTGAAGTGCACCTCAGACCTTTTGTCTCATGACCTGATAATAATTTTTAGTCCTTCATTTACCATGAATTAAAGGATCATTTCCAGTAAACCCAAGTATACCCCTGGAATGTTGCCTAATTTGCTGGAAAGAACTGTAACTGCTGTTTTCAGAAAGCATTTAGACTTATATCCTTAAAACAGATGCTTAGGTCCAAATACTGACTTCATTTGCACCACAGTAAGTCTAATGTAGTTATTCTGCTTGTAGTGGAACCCTTCTCTCCTGTCATCCTCACTCGATTTGGGATTTGAAGAATATTTATCAGGAGTAGTAACAATTTCCCATGAAAACATGTCCAGAAAATGGTCAGTGAGTGGCAAATCTCACATGGTTTCCCTAGATTGGTCAATTAAAAGACAGATAGATCAAGTAAGTTATTGCTTGGCCTCTGATATGCACTGTCTCAAGACCTGTGCTGTACAGCATTTATTGGAAACTAGACAAATATTATCTGGGACCTACCTAACTCCATTTTTAGCAAAGAGGCTCTTTCCTCATGCTCATTAGAATCTTATTTCCAAGCAAGAAACTCTGTCTGCTCAGAGAATGGGAGGAAAAGGGAGAGTTGCAGATATACGGCCAGGTTATTACAAAGCACTGTGCCTCAGCTGAACTGTGATGACTTAGCATAGATCCTTAGCTGTATTTGCAAGTATGAGGTAAATGACATTGACTGGGAAGCGAAATAGGGTGCCAGTACAGAGGGCACTGAGAAGTTAATGCACACATTAGAATTCAGAGCAGTCCTGTGTGTTTTCTGTCCCCCTGGGACCAGGCCACAGATGGCTTGCAAGATATACCTCAGCCTTTTGAATATGAACTTAGAGCTGCCAGCTGATGCCAAATTTGCCGCTGCTGGTTGCAGTGTCTGGCTGGTGGAGATCAGACAATATTACAATGTCAAATTGCCTGATATGTCTCCACCACATGCTTCCTCTTTAAAAAATACCCACAAAAGCTCTGATGTAAAAGCATCATGACATATTCCTTGAGCTAAATCATTGCAGTTAGTAAGCGCGGTAAGTGAGACCAACTTCTATGGTTTGGTTTTCCTTCCCACGAAAATAATTTTAATTACATCTCCTGGCCAAGTAGCACCTAGAATACTGACTTCAAACAAACATATAAATTGAGGGTTTAAAACTAGTGCTTGTATGTCCATTTTAGGTCGCTTTCTGACTTTTAAGCATAGGATTTGCTCTGATAATGTTTCCAGGTTTTGGTCTATATTATTGAAAGCCTGAAAAGTTTAGAAATGCACCACCTAGCTCTAGAAATCTGGAGGTTCCTGGAACCAGGAGATCAGCAGCTTACATTCACATCAATGCCAATGGATGAAATAGTCATCATCTTTTAGAAAAATACAGCTTGCAGAATTGGACACAGAAATTTAGTCTTATAACAGGAAGAAGAAATCAGGTTGAAAGAGAAAGCAATGGGGTGGCAAGAAAAAACGCAAAGGAAAACAAGTTATTTACATATGACATGGTAGTGGGCTAAGGGAAAGGGCTCGCTTTTGGAAGGGAGCTATGCTGAAGGGGAAAGAAACACCCAGAGGAGCAGAAAAACTTTCATTGTGCCCATTCATCATAGGAACCAACCTAGCCAAAACCCAGTCTGTCTTCTGTAGTCCTGGCAACAGCACAGAGGTAGAAGGATAAAGCTGCCTTACATCTAGCTCTGTTATTGCTTATCCCAACTTGGAATAGGAACAAATTAGTTAGTTGCAATCTCTGCATGTATACAGACAAAGCAGGCTACCAGGCAAGCAGATCTATGAGTTGAAAAGTATTTTGAACAATGCTGAGGAAAAAATGGCTGAAAAAGCCATGTTTTCATTCTATAGGCAGTAAAATGGCCAACACAAAACCTCTTATTTCTTCTGCGTGCCTTGCACCAGCACTGAACAGCATCAGTGCACCAGAGACCCGGCTGTGCCTGGTTACCTCCCAGATGCTAATGTCAGTCTGAAAACTACAGAGTGCCTCACAGGGACTCCTAGCTACTGTCTGCTTACTTGGTAGGGAAGGGCAGTTATAATATGTGCAAAAAAAAAAATTATATTCTTTAGGTTTGGTTCAAGCTTTAAGAGAAATTTTTGTAAGTTTGGAAAAAACGTTCAGCTGGAGTTGCATAAGGGAGAAGGGTATCCCAAGAGAGTACGAAAACAGCAACTGAACTTCAGCATTTGCTTTTATCAGACAAAGTGTCTGAGAGATAGGCATCTAAGAACTCCCAAGCCAACAAACTAATCTTGTTTGTGCTTTGTTAGAAATTTCTGATAATTTTCAGATCTGTTGTTTTAAGGGCAGCACTGTGTGTGGATCCATGTACAAATGCCTGTCTTTTCAATCCTGGTTATCTAAAGCCTCTGTTCTGTACAATTACAGCCCTTGCACTTGCTTTCTTTGTTATTTTGTCTCCCCATAATCCCCATCTCACCCCTTGCCCCCCAAATGCCTGCAGAATGTCAATTGAAATGAAAAGTAATAAAGAGGTAGGAGTAATTTCTAGTCAGTCTCTTACTGTATTGTAGTGTGGAATCCAAGAGGATTAAGAAGATGCTGCTACAGCCTACGCTTGCTGTAGAGAGCAAAGTTTAAACCAAATTAGACAGCCAGTCTGAATGGACTCAGCCACATAAACACATTTTAGAATTCTTCGTTATTTTTCTGGAAGAAGTAAAAATCAAGGCAATTTCAGGATGCAAAGCTAAATAGCTGCATCTAGCAATTAGGAGAATTAGAGGAATGGTGGAGAGTTTGAAATAAAGCCAGTCTGATGGTCATATTCTTTACTGCTTTCATTATGTCACAGTTATGGAGATGGGAGCACAGTTGTGCTTAGCACTTGTTTAGCAACTCAGATCCAGCTGGGAAAATGCAATCAGTGCTTCCATGAATGAAAAGTAAAGTTTCTGGTTTTGATACATGCCCTGTTCGCAAAGCGCTGAAGCACTGAAATTCCACCTCTCGGAGGTGTTTTCTGCTTTTCAAGTGAATTACACTGAAGAGTTCTGACATCCTTTTGAAGGCTTCCTGCAGGAAAGCTGACATTTCAAACCTATATGTTACCTGAACCTCGATCACACCTTGTGTGCTATTGAAATATATGACCCAAAAGTGATTCCTTGTGAATTAGGCACTCATAATGCATTTTAACCTCCTTGGAGAAAATTATACAGGCCTCTGATTTGCCTGCATGAGTTATCTTTTATTCATTAGAATCCTAAATGTTATTGAAATGCATTCTTAATTATTCCCTGCTGAAAACAGTAGTGTTCTTGGACAAGTATTTTGCATTTGTTATGTCCTGCTGCTAGCATAGTTAATAATGTATATAATAATAAAATAAGAGACTACCAGAGCAGAATAAGAGAACTCATTAATATGATTCAATTTAAGAAAATTGTTACTTCTGCCTTTCACAGCCTATGACCAACATTGTCTGAATAGTTCAAGAATGCAGAATCTTTGGTGAAGGTTCTAGCATAGAAATAACAACATTGTTGAAAGAGAAGCTGGTAAGATATCACCTGCTGTCCCTGCATTCATACCTCTAAAATAATTACATTAGTAGTACTCTAGTTAGTGGAACTGATGTTGCCAAAAGCTTTTAAAAGCAGTCTTTGGATGTATTTCTGAGTTTAATGGCTTTTTATTCAAACAGAAAATCACAACCTCTAAAAATTGTATTTTTGCTTCAGTGTTTCCCCTGTCTTTCCTCTTTTTCCATCGCTCTCCCTCTGTGCACACATACATGCTTTTCATTTGCTGTTCTCTGTCTGGGAAACCAAAAGGTTTCAAAAAATTAAAAAACTGGTTCTGAAAAACTGTACAATATATTCAGGGTTGCTCTCTGGTAGGAGATCTAGAAGCATCAAAAGAATCAGTAAATATTACAGCCTTTTGTTGAGTTGTATTTCTTGTGCAGCTGCATCATAACCCCTTTGACTCACCACACAGAGTGCGGGTGATTTGCCAGCATGTCCAGATCTTTTTCCTTAGTCATTTCCAGTTGGCTGCAATTCCTTAAATACATGGCTTTTCATGCTGTGCAATTAAATATCATCCAGTTCCTATGCTGTCATGCCCAAGATCTTTCATTCTGTAGATTATTTCAGTCCTCTCTGATATTGATAACATGACCCATCTTTGATACTGACAAGTATCACCTCCTCTATCTTTTTAATGGCAATGGCAAAATTAAATATTAAAGAGAGAAGCAGTCTCAATTTCAGAGCTTGAAAAGACCAGCTAGGAACCAATTTTCAGCCTTCTCTTTCTGGCACAAATTATCAGTTCCTTAGTTTGATCAGATCCCTTGCTGGTTTATACTTACTGCACTAAATGTTTTCCTCAGACTGAAAAACTTCCAACATATAGTGCTATTTAAACACAGCAGGTCTAAACTACCTGGAATTTCTTATCAAAGGAGATAACTAGGATGATCTAAAGGATGTGCTGCTGGTACTCTGACACAGTATATTATCTCAGTGTCCATTCATCACTTGGTCTTCAGTATTTCTTGCCTTTAAAATGTATCCTAAAGTCTTAAACCCTGTTGAAGATAGACCATCAGACTCATAGTTGCTTAGATTGCTTTTCTTCCTGTTATTTTCCAGCCATGTGGAGGTTAGCTGTCAACAGCTTCCTGTAGCATTTCTTTCTATCTATAAGGAATCATAGCATCATAGAATAATTTGGGTTGGATGGGCCCTTCAGAGGTCATCTAGTCCAACTCACTGCTCAAAGCAGGTCTAATGAGATCAGGTTGTGTTGGCACATGTCCAGTTGAGTCTTCAGCATTGACAAGGAGAGGAGGCAGATTCCACAACCTCCTGGGCAACCTGCACCAGCATTTGACCACTTTCATGGTAAAAATATTTTCCTTATATCTAATCTCCCATTATCTAACTTGTGTCTATTGCCTATTGCCCTACCATTGTGCATCTCCAAGAAGAATCTGGCCCCATCCTCTCTGTACCCTTCAGTCAGGTAGCTGTGGACAGCGGTAAGGACTCTCTGCAAGTGTTTTCTTTTCTAGGCTGAATAGGCCCACTTCTTTCTGCCTCTCTTCTTACATCATGCTCTCCAGCCCCCTAACTATCTTGGTGGCCACCCACTGGACTCAGTCCAGTATATCGAGATCTTTCTTGGACTGGAGAGCCCAATACTGGATGTTATATCCCAGAGAGGTGGGGCCAGGTGGCCCCAGCCTGTCTGGCTTGCAAGGGGTCATTCCATCCCAGATGCAGGAATTTGCATTTCCTTTTGTTGTACTCCCTAAAGTTCCTGTGGCCCATTTCTCTAGGCTATTCAGGTTCCTCTGAGGAGCAATCTGGCCAGCCAGCATGTTGACAGCTCCTCCCAGTTTTGTGTTGTCTGCAAACTTGCTGAGAGTGACTTTGTCCCATTATCCCAATCATTATGAAGACATTAGACAGTACTGATCCCAGCACTAATCCCTGAGGGACACCAGTAGTTGCTGACTGACAGGTAGACTTGGCATAAATAGGTATTATCGAAGCCTTGTATGTGCTTTGACCAATTTGATTCTGCTGCAAGTGTGGAGACTGACAGTTACCAGAGAAGACTTCTAATCAATCCTACTTTTTCCTCTGTGTCCTTTAGTATAGACATTACTGAAGGCTGAGGCAATATTCATGTGGTTTTTCGGATGTATTCAAAACACTCTGGTTTTTGGCAAATCAAGTCTAGGGCAGTGTTGTGTGCATAGGGACTGTTTGTACTGGGTTATTTCTGTCTGTACATACTCTGAGTGTAATAAAACATATTACAGTGATCATAGCATGATTGCTGTATCTGTGATAACTTTAATTTAGCTAGCAGCAGTAAGAGTGCAACAGAGATTTGGTGGCATGCCCTCCAGCAGAGAATAGCAGCCATATTAGAGCTTGCTGTTGTCAGAGCTGGCTGCCACATCTTCATGGTAAGCATTAGCAGAGCCAGGAAGGTAAGTGCCAGTGTAATGACATCCCCATTTTTCTGTATAGGTTTATCTTGGCTGTTTCTGTCTGTTGCTATTAAACTATTCTACTGCAGCCAGCCTATACATGACTTATATTAAGGAGTTTTACCTTGACTTTGCTGCTTTTGGGAAGTAGAACACAACAGTTCCTCTATTTTTCTCCAAAGTAAAACAGTAAACACAATGGCTGCTGAAACCTGATAGCTGCTGATCAAGTTACTGATTTATATCTATTATTTCCATGATGGATAAATGCTGGTAGTATAAGATGTTTAAATTAATCATCTGAAAACAAACAAAATCAACCGATGGAAGCAGTGGAGATCTTTGGTGTTGTTGTATTTCAAGTTGCGAGCAGATCTTCTGTTATATAATTCACTTGTTTGCATTGCAGAACAGACCATTTTATTACCTCAGGTATTACTCAGCTGTTATGACTTCTCTCGCAACATGCCAGAAGCTAGCAGATCTGAGAGAGATCCATCTATCTTATTCAGATTTGTAATGAGATCACCAATGGACAAGACTGACACAGTCTACAAAAGTACTGATTACTAGAAGTTTCCTAGTGGAGCTTAGTTTGAGTACAACGTTCTGGGAACACCATTCAGGTTGTACAGTTTAAGTATGTTGGAAATGTAAAACATTATCTAAAACTGAAGAACTTAAGACTGAAGAACTCTTTCCAATAATGACTTCTCATATTCCACATATTAATGTTTTTTTCAAACAAAATATGTACAATTAAAAACATTTTAACAGAAACCATCTGGAGATAACTGAAAAGGCCATCAAAATAAAATACAGCAGTGGACTGAAAAAAAATATTTTTATAATTGGTAATTCCAAATGATTCTTTATACCACTGTTTCATAAGGAAAACCAAAAGCAAGAAGCAAAACTGAAAGCAGAGTATATGAAACCATTGTGAACACTTAGGGAACTTTTGAGAGTTATTCTCACAGCCAGAATAACAGGCTGCTGCTGAAATATTCACTTTACAGAGTAACAAGAATCATTAGCCTATTTTTTTTTCAGCACATTTTAATATCAGCATTATTGGATATTGGACTTGTGTTCTGTTGCTAGTTTTGACAAAGAGAAAGCAGTTATAGAGCTGAAAGACATTTGCCATAACTTGTATTTGAAAAGCCTCCAAGTTAAAGGTCTATATGGCACCAGACCACGTAATGTGTCAAAAGGTGCTTAAAATGTACAGGAATAAAGACTGAGTTAAATTCTGTTCTTATAATACTCTTTAACTTCAAGAAGTAGTCAAACTAATTCATATTTGATGTTAAGTAATATTTCTGCTCTTCATCCATTAACAAATTACCTGAAGAGAAAATTCTGCAAGATGACATGAGTATGAAGAGTTTGCTAACCCTGTAGGGATTCTGGGTTAACAAAATAATTTCTCAGCTATATACCTGTAACCTGTATCAGAAAAGAGAAACATACAAAGAGAAACTGAAAGAATTAGAAGCAAGGCTGAAATAATAGGTGCAGTCTTTTGTTCTACTGCCTTTTTGGAGAGAAAATTTGTAGAACAGCTGCTTCAGAGGTGCTACCTGGGATCATGTAAGATAAAACAAGAACCTTGTGGGCAGATCTGTCCAACCTGATCATTTTCAGAATTTTAGAGCAGACAATGAAATTGTCTCTTCCTCTTCAGGCAGGAAATTCCTCACTATACAACTACTGTTTCACCTTATTCAAGTCTGATGTTTCATCTGTCTTTTATCAGGATGCTCAACAAATGAATGCCTTGGTGCCTATGTTCTGTTGCCTTTCAGGGTGAGAGCAGTACATAATCACCTGCCACATATGGGCTGCAACTCCAGCAGGAGTTTGTCCTTTAATAGTAACGATATGCTGAGGAAAGGCAGAGGCATCATATTTCAGACTCTTTATATTTGGTGGATTGAAGTCTGATCCTTCTTCTATTTCTCTTAGTTTTGTTTTGTTTTGTGGGGTTTTTTTTTGAGGGGGGGAAGAGCCTGCAGGGTGCTGATTTACACTAAATTGTTCAACCTTAAACCCACTTTGCCAGACTGCTATTCTAATCTTTAAGTGCTGCTGCCAACTGACACATAGCAAAGTCTTTCAGGGGATGAAGTTAAACACACCATGAGTCTCCATTTCTAATGAAAGCTCCATGGGAACATCACTGGGATTCCTGCTACTTTGCTGCAGTCAAAGTTGTGTGAGCCCATGTGCCATCCCTTTATGCATGAGGGAGACAGCAGTATCATAGATACAATGCAGAGTACTCTGCTTTCATGCTTTAGGGCATTCATTGCAAAGAATAGCAATGGTTTCCTCCTGTCCTCAAAGCCACTTGTTTACTTACCTCCTTTGTTCAGAACTTAAAAGTTTAGCTTTAAAACCGGAGAGAAAAACTGACATTTTTTTATTTATCAGCAGTAGGAAAGCCATGTGAAATCACCGTTTCTTTTAGTAAGCATATTTGTTTAAGCATCCAGTGTGTTAAATTAGGTTTCTCATTACTGTGTGCTTTAATGCCCCACCCATCTATTGACTGAGAACAAAACAGGCCTTAACACAGTATTGCCTGCTGTGACAAATGCTGTGATGAATTAGATCTTAAAAGATCGTATTATGAGAGCCAGTATCACAAGGGTCTGAAGGCTACAGAACCCCATACTGATTGGACTATGAACTGCACATTTTTTATAAGAATAAGCAATTATGAGAGAGGAGAAAAAATATGAGAGGAGAAAAACTATGCCCAAGACTGCTTGTGCTAGATCTTTTGTGAAAAGTTATCTTATACCAATTCCGCTGCCTACTTACTATTTTCAATGAGAAAGCTGTTAAGAGGCTGAAGGCTACTACATTTAATCAACAAATTATTCAGCGTAAGAGTTTGAAGGCATACTAAAAGTCTATTGTTAAATATTTTCCTCTCTGCAGAGGATTTCTAATTTGCCAGAGTATAAAAATCCAAAAGGAAACATACTTTCAATGCATTATAAATAGGGGCCTCTAAATGTTAGGCAGTACCCTTAGAGAAGCACAAGTTATTGTATAATCTGTTAAGAAACAAGCATTTGCTCCTCATGCATAAAATATAAAATAAACAAACACATACAAAAAGTACAATCTCACTTTACTCACAGAAGGCTTAATCCATGAACCTGACTGAGACCTATACAATGTTTTTAATTTTAAATACAGGCAGCCAGAAAAAGACATTTAACTTTCACAGCACATCCTGTGTAGGTCTGGTTTTAGTTGTCCTTTTTCCCAATTGCACGTATTCCCCTGTAAAGGGCCGTAAAGCCTTAAAAGGATTTACCTGAGTTACCTGGCATAGTTGGCCTGTCTGGTTTTGATTGTTCCTTTGAGACACCTCAGCTCATCTTCATAATTCCCATCTGGCTTGGTTCTACTTCTCATGCAGGGAGGTGAAGTAAATCTGACACCAGCATAGCTGAGAGCAGAATATAAGAAGCAGCTTGCTTAGTATCTGTGCCAATTTAAAGGAAATTTGTAGTTTTTGTTTGGGGTTATTTTTGTTTTGTTTTGTTTTGTTTTTAAATAGTCTTTAAACATGTGCATAGTATTAGCAGCAGTTCAGTGGAACTCAAGTATATATTAAATGCTTTCCTCATTCAGAACTTGCACTTGGCTGTGGGCAAGAGGCATTCATTGCTATCTGACTTTTAAAAAGGGCTAATTCTCCTCCTCTTAGCCATGCTGATGTAAACCTGAAATAACCCCACTGAGGTCATTGGGGAGATGCAGAGTCCTCTTTGTGTATCTGAAATCAGCCTACAAAATAAGTACAACCAATATAGGCTACTTTAAAGGCTCTAAGAATCTACTAAAGACTGCCATTGCATATGGGAAAAAATAAATAACTTAAATGCTGTTGCAATTTCAAATTAAATTTTAGAACATCAGTTTTTGACAAAAAAAAAAAAAAAAAAGAGATACATTTCAGCGGCTAATGTTATTTTCAAGCTTCGGGAGAGGAATATCAAACTATTGGGAAGGGTAATGAAAGTCTCAAAAGAGAAAACTCTTTTCACTTGAAGGCTGTCAGGAAAATAGCCCCCTGGTTTCCTGCAGCTGCGAAAGCAGCCAAAGCTCACTTTAATGACTGTCAGTCAGAGAGAGGCAAGTTGCTCTATTCTCTCCATACTTGGTTTACAGCTCACAAAGTGTATAAATGTTTGGTGCTAAGATACAGATCCGAACCCCACTCCTCCCATAGCACAGACGTGGAGAGGAGGTTCTGAATTGGAGATGTTTGCAGACCTCTGAACAAATGACTGAGAGTATTCATGCTCTGCCTGTCCGGTTGGTAAGGTCCATGGCATGTATTCCTTACTATGCTATACATGAATGTTTGATGGATCCCTCAGGCCTTGAACCCTAGGTAGGACTTGTGATCCCTCAGGTATGATCCCTAATTCATATTTAAGGAGGCCTGCAGCTTTTTCTGGGTATCAGTAGTAAAATTATTCCTGTCTCTCCTATATCTGAAAATGAAGCTCTTGAGACTGCTGCAGCTGGGTAAGTCTTCATTTGGGATTGTGGGATTAATCAGTTTCTTACTGACAGCTCCATTCATATGAATATGTTTGTTTTCAGACACGTACTTGAGCTAATAAGCATTTGAGATTTTGCTTGGTTGATTCTTTTCATTATGGGCAATGTGATGCTCATGCATACAATTTGTGTTATTTAGCTATTCTCTGCAGTGACTATTATCAAATGGTCTTTTTTTTGCCATCACAGAGTGCATAACTCATTTGTCTCTCTCACATTCCTGACTCAATACCCTCCCATCTTTTCTTGAGCTTGTCCTGCCCTTGAAACCTGCTAGTTAGCTGTATGCAAAAAATAACAAGACAAAGAATTTGCAGATTTTCTGAAAAAAAAAAACCCAAACCAAAACAAACAACCCAACCCAATGTCAGTTGTCAGAGTGACAATAACAAATGATTTATGCTGGCAGGCACTCTTTGTGAACACTGAATGCTGACACAGTCTGTTAGATAGGGGTGACCTCTAGGGCCATCATTTGGCCTGTTATTTGTTTGTTTAACCTAAAAAAATTATGCTGTCTTTAACATACTAAAACCAAAAGTATTACATTTCCCCTTATGCAATAACGGGTAATCTCCAAGTAGCCTTTTTAGTATCTATCATTTTACAGAGCATTTCAAAAGTTGTTTTTTTTTCAAGCAATCATTAGACCCACTGAAGTAGATTTTTTTTGCTATCCCACTGCATGTACTGGATCTTTAGCTGTGGGAAGGTGACATTCTCCTAACCTACTATTGCCTTTCAGCTTGGTATCCTGGCCCTTTGCCTGTGTTTGCCACATTTCACATGTATTTGAACTGATGTTGGAAATATCCTAAAAGGTGATTGTTAAGAGCCAGTGATACTATTTGTAGAACAATAAAGGAATTTATTAATACACAACACAGTTCACTGAGGAAGGTGTAACTGGGCATGGCTGTAAACAAGAAACATTGCCAGAGGCTCATATGAGAAGGAAATATGTGTTACGGCCCTGAGGGCACTAATGGATCTTAGTGGTCCTGACCAGCTGCAGCTCCTGCCTGTGGGCACAGGAGCCCATTTAAGCTCAGTTTGGGACCTTCAGGCCTGGCATGAACCACACTGTTGGGGTGCTGGCCTCTAGTTCAGCTACAGCTCTGCCTTGCCATGGACCTCACTGATTTGTGGGCTGACTTTCTGAATTGGCTTTGGGCTTGTCTTGTCACTATGGACCTGCCTGTCAAGCACTTGGTCTGATTCTGACCTGCGGATTTACTTCCTCCTTGACCTGGGACCTGTTTCCTCACCATGAACTCATCTGAGCATCTGGGCTGTTGGTTCAGCTTGGTCCCCACCTCCGGCTCTGCCCTGCTCCCCATGTGCAGGCACTGCGGGGCTGGCCCCGGGTGGCGAGGCCCCAGCCTGCTGGCTGTGGTGTCGGTCCTGCCCCATAGGGAGCCACCAGCCCTTTCATTCCCCGGTATGCAACCGCAGTTTAGAAGCAGTGTGAATGGGTTGTGCACTAAATGAAGTCATCAGTATCAGAGGTACTTGACTCTAGGATTTCAAAAGCCTGAGGTAAGTAGGTCTTTTTCTGGTATCATTTATATAGCTTTAAATCAGCAGTGACTCTCCTGAAGGCAGTGGAACTATCCCGCTATGTAGGAAGTGCTACTAAATTGTATTTTCAGAGGAAAGAAGGAGAGCCTTAAAAAAGGAGTATGGAAACAACTTCAGGAAGTAGAACTAGAGTTCAGGAAAATAAGGACACTTACGACCTATGAGGCTGTAGTAATGTATTACTAATTAATTAACAAAACTTGAATGGCAAGAAACTGTAAACACCTTTCCAAATCATGATTCTTGGACCTGCCAATTTTGCTTCATGTTCTAGCAAAAATAAAGATCTGTCTAGGGCTTTACTAGCCAAGATTGGAACTAATATGCTTTTTCTTTTTCTGCTAGGAAAAATTGTTAGAAATTGGTTTAGGAATTCACATCTGGGATGGTGATAGTTTCTCAGCTGTTCTGAGCTGCCTAAGCAGTGCAGAATATTCTGGCCCATCACCTCAGTATCTAAGTAAGCTTAGAAATTATCTCCTAAAAGTCAATGCATCTGTGTGCATGTTTATTTTCAGCTGCTATTTATTTCCCAGTTTCTGCTCTATTTCAGTTATATTGTCAAAACCTTATTCTGATGAAGCTCTGGCTTTGATCCCTGAAGTTTCAACTGTGCAGTATCTGAAAACTCTTAAGTGGAAAAGCAAAGTATTCCAGTCCCTTAAAAAAGGCAAAGGAAGGATTCTGAGTTACCCAGCTAAAGAGTCCATAGGTATAGAATAGAATGGGGATTTTTTCCCCCCCCATAATGTACTAAGTAAAGATCAGTAAGAATAGGAGAAGCTTAAATGACCTGAAAGGAATCAGGCAGTGTTACAATTGCAGTTTCCTTATCTAGAACTTATCAGAATACCATCTCTTGCCTACTCATTACTGGTGTTCACAGTGGGCTTATCCAGGCTTAATTCAGCCTGGATGAGCCCACTAAAAATATTAAATAACGCAGATATTATATACATTATTAATATATTATTATATTAATAAATAATACT
>NW_010321161.1:0-234 GCF_000700745.2 Antrostomus carolinensis
TTGTGATGGGGGCTCCAGAACTGGACATGGTTCAGCTTTCCACCCCATCCCACATTGCAGCTTCTCAACCCTTTCCAGCACAGCCCAGTGTCAGTGAAGGGTTTGGGATCAGGGAACAGATCTGTCTAAAAGCAATCTTTTTTCTTATCTTTACTTGACAAGTGAGTTTGCAGCTGCATCCATTCCCCGATTCGACTGACCTGACATGGATGCGGACGCCTGCACTAAGCAGGA
>NW_010321161.1:247-14951 GCF_000700745.2 Antrostomus carolinensis
TGATGACATGGGGGATGGTATGCAGCAACTGCATTTTGGTTGGGATAAAGGGACTGAGAAATCGTGGTCTCACTGTCGGTGAAGAGATTAAAAGTGGATTCACATGAATATACACAGACAACTGCAGCACACGTGACCTATCACCCCAGCTCCTATCATACACAGTAAAGAGATATAAGTACTTGTAGGGGTGCATCACCTCATCCTAAAGAAGGCATTTAAAATAGGTTAAGCCAATTCCATCCTGGAACTGCTATTCCCCCACTGTGATTATGTCTACCTCAAAGATGCCAAAAATCAGGTAAGTCCTACTAATGATGTTCTGATGTCCAGTGAAAAGGACTCAGATTGTAGGGTTTGATCCTGGAGCAGATGTGTTCATGTCTAACAGTTATGATAGCTTGAAAAGACAGTGATATAGAGCTGGGTCAGGACCCCACACACCCTGCCTGTCCAGGGCTATCTTCTCTGAAAGTTGCTCTAGAAATGGAAAGAGGGTCTAGTGCCCAGGTACACAATATAAAAAGGATCTATAGCTCCTGGAGAGTGTCCAGAAGAGGGACACAAAACTGGTGAAGGCTTTAGAGGGGAAGCCATATGAGGAAAGGCTGAAGTCACTTGGTTTGTTCAGCCCAGAGAAGAGGAGACTGAGAGGAGATCTCATTGTGGTCTAGAACTTCCTCAAAAGGGGAAGAGGAGGGGCAGGCGCTGATCTCTTCTCTCTGGCCACCAACACCAGGAGCAGAGGAAATGGCAGGAAGATGTGGCAGGGGAGGGTGAGGTTGGCCATGAGGAAAAGGTTCTTGAGGCACCCAGAGGGTGGTGGAGCACTGGAACAGGCTCCCCAGGGAGGTGGTCATGGCACCAAGGCTGACAATATTCCAGAAGCATTTGGAAAAGGCCATTGGACACGTGGTCTGCATCTTGGGATTGCCCTGTGCAGGAACAGGAGTTGGACTGGGTGATCCTTGTGGGTCCATCCAACTCACAACATTCTAAGGTTCTGTGACTCCTTGACATTTAATTTGCTCATATAGAAGGAACCAAAGTCTCCCATCAAAATCAGAATCTTTCAGACATGCCTTTTGTTTTCCAGTAGACAATGTGAATTTATCTCCCTCTGGAGAGGCAAGATTTTTCAATCTAAAACCCTTGTTATTTCTGCAAACTGGAAAGAGATGCAGAGCAGACCCACCCAATCTCTATTGGGAATAAACCTCTCCAGGTCTTGTCCAGGAAGCTAGGTCATAACCTTTTTTTCCTCACATTTAATGAACATTTCATGTGTGGTCCTAAAAGGTATTTAAAGGATTTGTAGATGTGGTACTTGGGGACATGGTTTAGTGGTGAACTTGGCAATGCTGGGTTTATGGTTGGACTAGATGATCATAATGGTCTTTTCCAACCAAACTATTCTATGATTCTATAAAACTAAGCAAACTTACGCCCTCATCTGTCCCACCCGAAACATCCACAACTATTCAGTTTACTCTCCTTAATCTTTTTTTGTGCATTTTTTTTGTTCAGATTATTAAAAGCAACTTGTTGGTTTTGCTTTCTTATTTTTCTGGAGAGCTTCTGGTTAGTTTAATTTCCTGTATCACTCAATTTCTGCAACACTCAGGCCAAAACAATTCAAAATAAATGTTTTCAAAATAATTATCCCCATTGTATTTTATAATTTTTAAGACTGACTTCTCTTTTCAGATTTTTGTTGCCTTCTAAAAAACACAGGACAAACTTGAAGTAACAGTGCTCAGCTTTTCAAACACTGCACACAAAATGTTTTCAAAGAGCTTTTCAGTGTAATGAGGGAAATAAAAATATCTTGAACTGAGAGGTTAGCTACAGTATCTCCTTTCCTTTGTCCTCTGTTCGTTAGCCCAGCAGTTCCTGTATTTCTGTAAGATTTTGGCACTGGTTCACAGACTTCTTGCTCTATTCTTTTTTTGGTTTAGTGGCTTTTTTTTTTTTTTAAATGACACAGGTGGAGTATGCCTCAAATACTCCACCATCTTGTATCAGGATGGTCGTTAATATACTGAACTTCCTGCCAGTGCCAGCATCTGCATCTATTTTTTATTTAATTTCCCTTAAAAAAAAAGAAAAGAAAAGAAAAGAAAAAGTCCCAAGGAATGGGGAAGGACCATCATGGGACATATTAACATCTCTCCTTCTGCAGCACAGTTTCATGCCTACAGTTAACCTTGTTCAGCAGTAGAGGTATTTCATGCCTTTATTTAATCTGGAAATATGATCAGGGTATTTTGACCAAGAATCACAGAAATGTTGGGCTGGAAAAGAGCATTTTTCTGATTCCTCTCCATCCTGGCAGACTATGTCTACATCATCCTTGATGTATTTGTTCAGCTATCTGTCAGGAATGAAGCTTCTTATGTGCTTGGTGTTATGACATACTCCTCATAAACGTGGACAACTTTCCCACAGAGAAGCCTTGGATTGTAACTAGAGTCCATGTTGGACATCCACACCTTACTTCTCTGTGGCATAAAGGACTTTGGAGACGTATTTAGGAAACCAATTTTGATCTAGCATTGTCCTATGTTTCTCCAGAGCTTGCCCTATTATTTAAGGAGAGTTAGTATTTTGTCTTCACTCCTTTCCAGAAGTGCACATTTCCTATCAGGCACAGCAGACAGGAACTGCAAAAAGATGCCTGATTGTCAGATAACTTCATTGTAGGCACACCAAGAGCATGAGCCCAGCTCTGGTCCACAGTCCTCAGCTGCCTTCTCCTTCTCCTGTAATCCTCCCAGTAAGTCTGCAGGAATCTCTATCCCTGTAAGCACCTGGCCCAGCTTCCCACCATGGATATTTAAGATAATTCAGTCTTCTCTATACCTTTGCAGTTTCATAAACACCTTAAATGCAGAAATACTTCTTTTGCAGGGCAGAAGCTGGCAGACCTGCTCCATTCTCTTGCTACCATAGCTTCACCAAAATGAGCCTCAATGAGGTTGTTTTTTTTTTATTATTTCCATCAATCTCAGGGCTCCTTTCTGTAGGTGACACACATGTGCCCTCTCTTGTCAAGATGACCACAACACCGATCTCTACGTCTCTCCTACTCCAAAGCCTGTGGACTCTAGCCACCTCCTGAAATAAACTCTGACATATTCCCTCTTCCTCCGTCACACCACAGCTCAATTTAAAACTAGTTCTATTTAAACTATGGTTAGTTCAGCTAGGCTGAATGCCCTATTCCTACTTATAGTTTGGTGTCCTCAGGTGGGTTCCTGAGAGACCATCCACTTCTGTCTCTTCATATATTTCCACCCCACTTACCATTTAGCTCACACCAACTCTCTAAGAGGTCATTTGTCCATCAGTTTCTTTCTGTGCTTCTGCCTTTAGTTATCTCCATGACTAGGTGGATATAGCACATACAGCGGGTGGAAGATTGTAATACAAAACACAGTCAAAATTCATTTTAGCCCACATAATCAGGTTTTTATTTTGTTTTTTGGTTTTGGGGTTGTTTTTGTTTTGTTTTGTTTTTTTTCATATCACCTCCCAGCTGCTTTAAGCAAACCTTCATGGATTTACCTTCACCTGTCTGAAGAGCTAAGTCATGATCATGCAGACAACATCTGCTTTCCTTCTCCCCAAAGCTCACACTGTGTTCCTTACTAACTAGCCCTGGTTCATGCTGTCCCCTGAGCTCAGGAGGTAGCACAGAATCATAAAATCATTGAATGGTTTCATTTGTTAGGGACATTAAAGATCATCCAGTTCCAACCCCCCTGCCATCAGCAGGGACACCTTCCACTAGACCAGGTTGCTCAAAGCCTCATCCAGTCTGGCCTTAAACACTTCCAGGGAGATCACATCCACATTTTTTTCTGGGCAACCTGGGCAGTGTCTCACCACCCTCACAGTGAAGAATTTCTTCCTAATATCTAATCAGAGCCTTGCATAAAACAAATTAATGTTGAGTCCATCCTACACTAGCTATCTCAGTATTACTGTGGCTCACAATCCCCAGGAACCACGCAGGGTTCACCTCAGCACCACTGTCCTAGCTCAGCTAAGCAATGCAGAGGACAAGGAAGATGTTCTGTCCCTCCTGCACACACCACTGGCCAGAGAAAAGCTCAGTTACACACTCAGATATCCAGGTGCAATAGTACAGGTAGTCCTGGTAGACTTACAAAATCCCAAACAGGGACTAGCTCAAACGCTGTGTCACCTCTGTACAATGGTATGAGTTACAGCCACATTTGCTAAGATGCAACAGATGATTGGTTTATTTTAGACAAATGAGGTCCCTTTTACTATGATCAGAAAAGGAAGGACCAAAGAAATCAAGGCGATGTTTTGCTCTAGAGATGACAAAGGTTATAATTAGTTACCACCCCTTCCTTACCACTCTGAAAAGGAAGAAAGTCCCTTCTTCTGAGGTGACAGCATAGCTGTTGTCTAACATAGAACTGCAGAGCCAGAGGGGCTGTGCAAGTGGGAGCTGTACCATGAAGAGGCATATTGGTGGCTACTAGGACTTCAGCAAGCACATATAGCATTCCCTGAAAGGATTTAATTCAGGGGTTCACATTAGAACCATGGTCCAAAGCTCATTCAATCAACACCATGTCCTCCTTGTCTACCATGTCACTGCCCTCTGCTTTCTGCTCATCCACCACCATGACCTCCTTCTGTGTGTTTAACAAGAAAGGTCCATGAGCATATGGGGCTGTATCTGGTGATGCTTCTACTACCAGGGTCCACTGCTCAAAAGGGACCACAGTCCCCAGGAACCACCCTATGGCAACTTCTCCCACTGAGATACGGGTCTATTTATTGATCCTGACACAATGGAGGTCCCTTTCCCTCCCCTCTTTGCCCAAACAAACCAATATACATCTGGGATTCCTGACATCTAACTGTAGAAATTAACTCTACTACCTACTCTGTATACATCTGCGTATGGACTATTCACCCCAGGCTCCCTTCATAAATGACAGAAAGAAAAGAGACCTGCTGGGTTTTCAATTTCCATTATCTCTGTGTAGCTGACTAAAATGGGTCAAACGCCTGGTGACCTCAAATGCCTCTTTCTCCCAAAAGCTGACAGAGACCAGGCAGTTAGTTCAGGTGGAGATGTCTGTCTGGCATTTGGGCTTCTGAAACAAGAAGGGATGGCTCCCAGCCATGGTGTCTCACCTGCCAGCAGTTAAGCAAATTCAGAGATCAACTTATGAGTCTTTATCTGCATTGAGTCCCAAATGACCTAACATATATATTGCAGAGAGAGATGAATAAGCTGAGGGCACAATGATGGTCTACAGCTTTGCCCAAGTACAATAGGGTCTGAATCAAAACTCACTGGAACTTTTATTTTAATTTCTATGGGGTTTGAATCTGGTCTATATATAAGGCAGAAGGACAATGCTAATAACTAGGAACTGGAAAAACTGAGATAAGCCATATAACTGAATTTTCTAATGAGGAGATTTGGTAAAAGCACCATCCTTTCCAATTTCACTAGAAAATGCATTGCAGAGAACCACCTTGCTTTGATGGAAGGAAGAGGGAGAAAAAGAGCTGTTTTCAAGAGACCTTTTCTACCTCATTTGTTTGAATGTTTTAATAACAACATCTGTAGTTACTCTGACAAACACCCTCCCCTTGTATGAGGGGGAGGAGGGGAGAGGGGAGCTGAAAACGGAAGCTGGAGGATGCATGTTCTTTACTATTTCACCAATGTTATAAATCAAAACACAAATAGCAAGTGTTACTGCAAGAGTGGGAGGGGAAAACCTGGGTAAATTCAGCTTTCAACATGTGCACAGTCCTTCAAGACAAATTACAGTGACTCCCACATCAGCATTTGTCTCTTTGGCTTCCGTGGATAAGTAGGGTATGACCTTGTCTAAATCCCATTCACAAGCCAGAGCAAATCTCTATAAGCCTCAGCTGCTCTTTCTGTTCTCAACCTAACAGACCCAAAATGCCTCCTCTTTCACTCTGATTATTCCTCCACTGCAGCTATTCTCAACTTGTATTGCTGATTTACATCAGAAGAGGAACAGGCTCACCAGCACCTAGAAACTCCACAGCAAAATCAAATGACCACATCAAAAATGTCCTCAGAAGAAAAGGCTTGGATCCAAGTGAAAAATTAATCCTGTGCAAGTTTAGTTTTGAAACAAAATAGAAGGTAAGTTTCTGCTTCCAGTGCATTTGCAGAAGTCTGGAGCAAGGTTCACGGGGATTTATGGTGTTAAATGACTCCAAAGTCTGGCACCTTCATCAATCTGACAGCCATGCGGTTGCTGGCTGTGGTGTCGCTGAGTATCCCTGTAGATTGTTATCTGCTATTTACAAAATCATGGGGTCATTAAAAGACCAAGATTAATTAGGACTTCACTTGTGCCAAAGCAAAGCTGCAAGAAGACTGCACATTTCAGGAAAAGTTACTTCAGCCTTACATGGGTGTATTTGCAGATTCTCCTGCTGTCAGTAGCATTTATCTCTTTTTTCTTTTCTTTAATTCAAAAATAAAATTAAGGCCACATACCTGGACAGTTTATTTAGGTTACAGGTTAAATTTGGCCTCTCAAACAGAGATATTTAGCTCACAGTGAGGCTACTGCTGCTGCGTGTTTGGTCCCAAGGGCAGAACTAGGTCCAAAGTGTTGAGTTACTGCATCAATGAGGACAGGGAAGGAGAAAGAATACACCTTCCAAACCCCCCAAAACCCTTCCTGTCAGTCCAAAGTTATGAGTTCATTTGTTAGAGGGGTTCTTCTCCCACAAAAAAACCCCCAGAATAACTTCACAAAACAATGAGTCAGCCAAAGCCCTACAGCCAGTCTGCTTTGAGAATACATCCTCTTTCACCCTTGATCCCTGCGTCCCCGAGATACATGAAATCCACACTCTCAGCAAATGTGTGCAGTTACAGTGGTGCAACAGCCCTTCTGCTCATTGGGATGGACTGGGTTTATCTGCTTTTACAGAAAACCTGTGGTGCAATGACATATGAGGGAGGAATTGCACTTTGTGCCCTGGGTGGGTGGCTCCTTTGCAATGAAATATCCAGGAATGATGATAGAAGAAGAATCTGTGTTTGACTTAGAGCTACTGTTTGGAGTATAAGTTGTCTGCTGTGCTTCTACTGGGTCTTTCAAATGCCTCATACTTAATGAGGTAAGAGATGGAGGAGTTCAGAGAAGTCTATGCCCTCACAGATGACTTTTTAGGGCTGTCATTTAGCCCACAACACTTGGCCCAGACATAGGAATGAGGAGCAGGTCCATGCATCTCCTCATTCAGGGAGAGCCATTTCTTCTCACTCTTTCTGCTGAGGTCCAAAATGTGCTCTGTGCATTACGCAAGGACAATTCATTAGGTTCATTACCCCTTTCTGGCTACTATTCTATGATTCTATTCCTTCTTAAGGGTAAGGGTGTATCTCCTTTGTGTCCTGTGACGATCATGAAGGTCCCACTAAACCCAAACTAGGCAGTTAGATCTTGTGAAGTGAAGCCAATACTGTTGAGATCAGCATTGCATGGACACATATGTCCCACACTGAGTGGACCAAGATACCTTCTCTGGTCCCAAGAGCAAAAGCACATCCATCCCTTAGATATATCTTCCTTCCCTGAAAGATCTTCATCCATCTTGTCTACAGGGAACAGTCCCTACCATGTGCTATCTCTCAAAGTGTGCCTGCCAGAGTGCTGCTCAAACAGGCCACAACCAGGACTGGGACTGTGCTGACACCTAAATGGTCTTGCTGACTGCAGCACAGTGCTCAGCCCTGTTATTTTATTAGCCTAGCCAGTAACTCCAGACACACAATAAAAAATGGGACATGCTTACTCTCAGGAGCATATCCAGTGGCTCACACCAGCTATCAGGTGGAGCTGTTCATCCTGCCCAGAAGGAAAGAGAACAGCAGGTCCCAATCCTTTGCTTAACACCAAAGATGGTCCAGCAGGGAAAAGAATACCACTGGAGGAACGTGACGAGGCATCTTTGCTTTAGTTTGGATGGGGACTTTGTTTGCACTACATAAGATGAACTTTTGGGTTCACTAAGTTTACCTAGATCTCTAGAAACCACACCTTCCACTCTGAAAGTAAACAATGGCTCCATATTGCCCATAAGGCGGAAGTTTGAGGAAAAGGCATGCTTGCATTATTGCAGAGTCCGAGTGGGACCACTCTGGTTATCGTCTCCACTCTGGCTATCCAGAGTAGGTCCACTCTGGCTATCAGGTCTCCTTTCCATGAAGAAGCAACAGGCAGAAAGGTCTTATGCCTTGGATATCACCTAATAGGAGGTAATTAGCTCAATTTCTCACAAGTACATTTTCTGGAGATGTCTCTTTCTTTCTTAGAAGGAGCAAGGAACAAGGATGCTCTTGTCTTAGCTGGTCTGGTGAGGTATGTAAGCATGAATCCTCATGTCCAGGAATTATGCTAACGAAGCCAAGGAAAGAGTCAAAGCTTCAGGAAAGCTGAAGAGCACTTCTGTACAATGTGTTAGACATAAACACAGGTGAATCTCCAGTTTAAACCTTCACTGTTCTGTAGAAGGGAGGAAGGTACTAGCCACCTCCAGCTCCACACCCAGCTCTCACCATATACCTATCCATCTTCTACCCACCATGTTGTAACCAGTGTCTTCTTCTCAGGCTGTCTGTCTACACAGGATTTTTCCTGCCCCAGATTGTTGTCATGGAGTCTGTAGTCTACCCTACCTCCTCCACTCAGTGATCCAGGTCTGCAGGTACGCTCACACCTTCTCCCTTGTTACCACCTGTGCCTGGAATTACCTTTTCGAACCAGTTTCAAACATCATTTTCCTGCTTTTCACAATTATAAATCCTCCATGAGCAGCAGGTGGTGAGACTGGTTTTTGTTGCCGTAGAAAATTCTGTCACACATATTTGATACAGACCCACTTTTTCAACTAAAAAAAATACATATATTTTCTGAAGAAAAGTTTTTTGCTGTAGGAAACTGAGTTGCAAAATCTGTAATGCTTTGATTCAGTCAATCTATCATAATACTTCATGGAAACTATAGATAAAATCACTCAATATCCTCATTCTTTCTGTCAGCCAGGTTTGTCCACAAGACTACGTCTTCCATACACAGTATTTCCAAGGACGCTGGGAATGGAGTTAACACCTTTCTGCACCATATAAAGAGGTAATGGTGCATCTTGGAAGCTCCAGGAAATCAGCTGAATGAAAAAGTGCGTACCATCTCTAACTAAATTCCTACGACACACAATAACAACGTTCAGAATCAAAACATTTTTGTTGTGGACCAAAATATTTCCACTAAAGTACTAAACTAACATTTTCTGTGTTTTGGAAAGGAAAATGTCTTTATTTCTCTTGTCTGTGAAACAACTGAAGCTGAAGCTTCCAGCTTAGACCCTGCTCTTCTAATGCCTTACCTAGGAGCATGTCACTATGCCCATGAAGAGCTGTGATCTTGCAAGACACAAGACTGCAAGACTTCCTTCTTCCTTCCATCTCCTTTCTCTATTTTTACTTCCATATGTACCAAGACTTTGCTACTTTTCTATAACCCATTCTTACATACATGGTAAACTCCTTAGGATCAACTTTTTTATGCACTCTTGCACTATCTCATCCTCAGCTCCTGGTCAGAACGGTTGTAACTATGGAGACAGTCCTCTTACTGTCATGTTTGCTGATAATTATAATGTGCTAAGTACGACAAAGTTTTTATTGCCACCTTTGAATTCCTTTATGTATTGTGGAAGATGTTCCAACCATCTCCTATAGGCACCTCTCTTTGATGTCACATCAAATACTTTCCTTTAATTGTTCATGGTCTGACAGCCCTGGATGAAAACTGTTTGAATTTTTCAACATTGTAAGTGACTTGTCTATTCTAGGAGATTATTTCAATGCAGCAATACTTTGGTAAACTAATATATAATTCTCATGAAAAAAAGGACACTTTTAATTGCTTTTTCTGATTTTCTAATGTGTAGTCAGTGGGGATAAGATGTGGGGCTTTTTTTTTTTCCCAAACTCAGGTATTCATCAGGCATTATTGACAAGACACAAATTAAAAAATTATGCTGTGAAAGATACAATTTCTCCATAGTCTTATCTGCTTCTGGAGAAATGGTGTCATCTCCTGCTGGAAGAGCAAGAGTGTCCTGGCCTTGGGTGACAGAATGGGACAGAACAGGCCAGAATGATCTTTTCTGCTCTGTTTCATTAGAAGTCTACACACAGCCCCAATGTGAAGTTTGTGGCCTGTTTTGTGGATATTCTGAGGTTTTTTTACACTGTTCTGCTGGCTGAGACCCCTCTTTTTGTCTGCAAGCATCTCCCAGGTAGATCAGAGCGACTTTCTCCATAATCTTTATGCAAAGTGCGGAGGTTTTACCCCTGTTTCATAACCAGGTCTAGACTGAATGCAAGTGAGGTACCCAACAGTTTAGTCACAATGTCAGTCAAACACTTGTCAGTTAAAATACTTGGCCATGCAGGAAAACCATGGCAGAGGACACAGCACAAAGTGCTCATTTAATGGGCTGTACCCACCAGTCCTTCCCTCCTCGTTGACCTGGTAGGGTGAGAATTCCGTATTGACCTGGTAGGGTTAAGATTCCCTTCACTTCCCCCATGAAATGGCAAGTTCAGTAGAAGTAACAGGAGCAAGAGAATCAGACTGAGTACAATACACAGCTGGCCACAAGATTCATAATGTCCCTGTTCTCATTTGTTTATCAACTGGAAACTTTTTTGTCTTTTAGGGTTGGTATTTCCTATGTGTATGTTCTGACTATGTTGTTGTATCTCCTGGAGGTAAGTGGGACATTTGTACTTGACAACGATAAGTAAAAGGGGATACACTTTTGGATGAATGCCAAGCAAATAAAAAGACATAATAATCGAGGTAGATGGTTACTAAGAAACAATCCAGTCCAAAACAGGTCAAATGTGATATGGAAATGACCATTCACAAAAACCAGAAAAATGTTATGTAGAGCTTATCATCTGTAAATCTCAAGGCTCTTTATGGCTCAGATAAATATCAAGAAGTTCACTCGAGAGATAACTGAACCCTACATCCGCACCACACACGGCACCGTGGTGAGAGAGACAAGGTACGGTTATGTGAAAGCTGCACCATTTTCTTTTCATCCTGCCCTGGGTACATCCTATACAACCGTTCACTTGTTCCATTCAGCTTTTCTGCCTAAAAGGAGCAAACACAGGAAAGTATTCTTACACATAAGTGGAACTAAAAATATCCCCAAATGGGATGGTACAATCCTGCCTCAGCAAGCTGCTCCAAAGCAATAGTGTTGCTACCAGGTACGATACAAACCAGAGGAATTATCCATTTGTAAAACAGTTGTGTGTCATTTGAAAAGCAATCTGGGTTCATTCTACACATATCACCAAAGTTAATAAATGTTATTTCTACTGTTGGACGTGATCTGGTTGGTGGTGAAAAATTAAAAATCTTCAATAGGCCTGATAAATCACAAAATTAACATAAACAAGCAATGATACAGAAAGCACTTTACCATTGGCTACAGAGAAGGCTTTGCATTTTACACTGCCTTTGCCAATGTTTTCCTTCCAAAAGGAAGGTTTTCCAGGCCTACAAGCAGGAGTCAGATGCTCTGATTGGATGCAAGTGCAGGCAAAGAGAGAACAACACAGCGGGATGGAAACAAACTGCCACGGTGAACTTGCAGGCTAACATGTATGGCCTTCTGATGTCAGTCACAACCATAATCTGGTGAACGTTTCTCTGCGAGAACAGGCAGACAGCACATGAACAACCCTGTGAGGGAATGGTGCCTGCACACTAAGCTGGAGGTATCTGTGATTACAGGATCAAGGCTATGGTTAGTCCTATAGATGATTTCACAGGTACAGGTTTTGGATCTTCATGCTACTGTATTGACTTTCTCTTCCTTTTCTATTTTGAGAATCGGTCTTTTGAAGCTCAGGCAAAGAACAATGCTTACACAAATCATGGCTTCAGCAAAATGGGAAACAACAGCAGAACTTGCAGCCAAGTGTTTTATCTTAAATCCACAAACATATACGTAAAGAGCCAAGAGCAACTCCTACAGAGCATTCCCCTTGACAAAGCCCTGGAAGGTGGTTAGTGCTTCACCTCCTTCCTAGGCTGTTGCAGAGCCCTTTGCAATTAAACCCAGGCAATAAGAGAAGAAACCAAAAAGTTGCCATCAGAAGTTATATTCACCGTATTACCTTCTTCAAAACAAAGTGGAAGGATACACAGGGACTAACCTGGAAAAGATCCCGAGGAGAAAAAATAAAAACATGCTGGGAAGCTAAGCTGCTGGGGCTCTCCTTCCCTCCATCCTTGTATCTCCCTCTAAGCCTTTCCTTTGAGACCCTCCACCTCTGACGTGATGGTGAGGCACCTACTGCACCTGTGAGAAGCTCTGAGAGTCAACTGAGTGTCTTGCTTTGAAAGGAAACACACTTGAGGCAGAAAAAAAAAAAGAGAGTAAAATTCGTTAGCTCCACCCTGGCAGTGTAACAACCCTCTGCTCAGAGCTCTCCTGGGTGTGAAAAATGATGAAAAGTTTTACCCAGTGTGATAACAAAAACAGCCTGGGCACACAGGGGCTGCTGAGATGCAGGATGGAGGTTCAGGAGAGGGATCTGAATCTTCAATAGAGCTTTGAAAAAAATCCCCAAAGATGTGTAGAATTGGGGAGAAAATCTAACTAAGCTCTGTACTGCCTATGTCAGCACAACTGTGGCATCATCTTAAAGCCAGGAGTCTTTCAAGTCAGAAAACTTTGCATAGGCTGAGCATTACTTGCTTCACTCATCATGTGTCCTCATAGGAGTTGGCCCAAAAGTCATGCAAGGAAAAAGAGGGGTTCAGCGTGGCTCAGGGAGCTTTGTCAAGTGAAAGCTGGTGGATGTCAAAGTCTTGTGTCTAACCTAGACACCAAAAAAGAGAGAGAGGCAACAACCCAGAGCCCACGCCAGGGTCCAGATTAAACTCTGATGTCAAGTGTTCAGCCAACGGCAGCTCGGCAGGTCTGTGGGCTCCAGGAAAGCAGTTGTTTTAGGAGGCCATTTGATACCTTCAGCTGAATGCAGCCCTGCTCCACCACAACCAGGTGGGACTGGAACCTCCTTGGAGCAGGTGCTCTTTCACTGGTCCCTCAGCTGAGCTCCTAAAGCACATTCCACAGAAACATAATAATGCCTGGGGGCCTGAAATGGGATGTGGAATCCTTTTTTTCAGTCAAAAAGAAGGATAAAAAAACCCAAAACAAAACAAAAAAACCCCTCATGTCCAGGACCTCAAGGATTTGGCTTGTTCAAAAACACAAAAGTCAGAACATTGCCCTATTCACCGTAAATACTTCTGCTTCTTCCTCCCCCCCAAGCCTTTATTTTTAATAGCAAGTTCAGTGAAACTTTATCTCTTCCTGCCCTAGTAACCCTACTAAATAATCTGCTATTAGCATGACTCAATTCAGTGGCTTTCAGCTGCTGAAGTCATTTTCTTTGCTACTGTTGTTTCATCGGTGGAAATTTAAAAAAAAAACAAAAAAAAGAAAAAAAAAAAAAGGAGTTCGTAAAAAGCTTTCCGCCCCTGCAAAGTATCACGTTACTGGAGACCAGAGAAAAGTACAGTTTAGAAGTTAATTAGTTTAATTTCAGTTTACAATTGAAAGGGTTCATTAGCAAGGATCCAATTGCACCCAAGACTTTAACTTCATTCACATTCAACGTGCGTGCAGGGAATATAACCCAGGTCTGAAGATGGAGAAGTCAGGCTGGGGTTTTCGAGTCCCCTCCTTCAAAAGGAAATGCAGCTCACAACACTACGCAGCGGAGGAGGGATGGATGGTTCATCTCTCTTTACCGCTCAAATCTGCTTTCAAACTTCTCACAGTGCTCGTTTGCAGAATATTACAACTTCAATCTGAAAATAATAGATTCGGCTACTGAGATACAGCAGCTCCCCTAAAACTAGACTTGTGTCTGACTTAGCTCTAACCAAGAAACACCTACAAAACATCACCGAACCTAGCAGGGGAAAAGATTTTCCCTCTATATTTTTCCCCAGTTTGTTTACTGTGTTGAACAACACTTTGGTTCTAGTCCGTTTTCATTGTTTTTCTCGTTTTCCCCTGTTCTTTGCATGGCATGCAGGCACATGGGAGAAAACAGCACTGTTTTAAAAGGCAGGAAAATGTGATTATGAAACCACAAACACTGGCAAAAGACACCAGGTGTGGAACCTGAGAGTAATTTAAACCCTTAATTAAGAAAAAAAACCCCAACTTTCTGGGTATATTTCAAAGTTGACAGTTTAGCTCCTCACCGCTCCCCGCCAGCCCCCGGCACATCGTCCCGTCCCGCACCGCACCGCACCGCTCGGCTCCGCAATGCACCGCAGGCAGTACCTGCTGCCCGCGCAGCCTCGTGCAGCTGGGCTCAGCTCGGATTAGCCCGGTTCGGCTCAGTTCAGCTCGGCTCGGCTCAGTGTAGCCTGGTTCAGTTGAGCTCGGCTCGGCTCAGTGTAGCCTGGTTCAGTTGAGCTCGGCTCGGCTCATTGTAGCCTGGTTCAGTTCAGCTCGGCTCGGCACGGTTTGGTTCAGTTCAGCTCTGCTCAGCTCAGCTCGGCTTTGTCACAGCTGGAGCCCTGTTCAACCCGTCTGT
>NW_010321162.1:0-1800 GCF_000700745.2 Antrostomus carolinensis
TGCAGCAGATTCTGCAATCAGACATGCAAAAAAAAAAAAAAAAATCCTGAAAGAGGAAGACTGAAGTGTTGAAAAGGCTGAGCTCAGAGCGCCGAAATGGCATCAGGAGAGCAGTGAGTGCGAGCTGAACAGCAGAGCGAATTAAGATGCATGGTGCATTTTTGGCAAGCACAAACCCAAGCAGATCAGAGCTCTGCTTAATTTGCTCTGCTTTTCTACAGCGCTTTTCTGCATGCTTCCCCCCCCCACCCCACCCTATAGTTTCATGTCTCTGCTTCTCCACACAGAGACACAGTGATAAAGGGACGGTGCTGCAGGGTGAAGGGAGGAATTACAGGTGTAGGACTCCAAATATTTCAAGGGTCTGCTCCTGTCAGGCAGAGGGTTTTGTATGGGGAGGACAGACAGAGGGATCTCAGCATGGGCTGAGCCAACACCTCCAGGCTCCACCATGAGCCCCAAATCATCCTAGTCCAGAAGAGACAACAGGATTTGAGGGTAAAAAAGGGAAATGGGGGGGGAAAGCAGCTGCAGGGTGACCATATTTTACACCCCCATACTCCTCTATAGTGCCCACAGCCACATTCATGGGAGCCCATCCCAGCAGGGCTCACACTTGGGTAGCTCTTCACCCATGGCTGCACAGCCACATCACAGACCCTGGGACAGCAGCGATGTGCAAGGGGCTGCACATACTGGGGCATCAGTCCTTCTCCCATGGGGGTTCTGGGGTGCCAGGCAGCTTCATCAGGGCTCCTTCTGCCAGGGCTCCTAGGGGAAATAGGGTCATGCATCTAGTGAATAAATACTGAGGTGGGAGGAGGGATTCTCCCTGAGCCCCACCTACTTGCAAATTACTGAAGTGAAACACCTGGATCCAAAGAGGTCACTGAAGTGCCTAGCACTACAAGGAAGAGGAACACAGGGGTTTTGGTGGGTCCCCACTGCCATGAGAAGCAGCTCCCATCCTCAGGGTCCTGTATGGAGTCCCTGGCTCAGAAAGCACCAGAGAAGAAAACACCCAGGCATATTTTTTACTTCCTGCCTCAGTTTCCCCACCCATGTCAGAGAGATGACATTCTTGTGGCTCAGCACTGTGACTGGACAAGACAATGATGGAGGGCACCATGTCCTACTCCCCTGCCCACGGGGAACACCAGGCACCCCACAATGCCTAGGAAGCATTTGAGTTCATCCCTCAGCAGCACAGGTGACAGGGATGTCACACTACCCACAAAACCAGCGCTCGGGGTGAGACCAGGGCTTCCTTTATACTGGAAGGTCTCAGCCTCTTCATGGCACTTGGCATCAATTACACCATCATGTGTGAAAATAGTGTGAGGCCACCAGCCTACCCTGGTGACAGGGCTGGTCACAGGGTGGGGACACATCCAGAGGGCACACACCCGCCTTGGGGACCCACTGCAGTGCCGCAGCACAACAAGGCTGTCCTCCAGGCAGATCAGTGCCAGGACCTGGGGGAAGCCACTGTCACCTGGAGGTATCAGGGTGGCACTGCTTGGGTGTGTGCACGAGCACCCTGCACCCTCCTTGCCCGCCTGGGTGGCAGTCTGTCCTGTGTCCCTCCATCCCCTGGGGCTTGGGGAACGGAGCACAGCTGCTAACGAACCACAAACCCACCCAGAGCAGCTTTCAGGTCCTCTGCTGCAACTCAAGGCAGTTACATGCTTTGCACTCTCCTTGCAAAGGTGAGGTTTAACCTGCAGAAAGTTGGGGAGGTCTCAATTGGCTGTCCTGGGTCAGGGGGACGCAGGAGCCCATCGACCCCCACAATATCCA
>NW_010321162.1:1891-12082 GCF_000700745.2 Antrostomus carolinensis
GGCTTCCTCTGCTGCTAATAGATAAAGCCACCGCTCGCAGAGGAAACGTGGCCGGGCAAAGCAGGGGAATGGGAGGAGTGGAAGCATCCAGCTGGGTGCCCAGAGGACAGGCGGAAGGTGGGCAGGAAAAGAAAGAAACCAGGGGGCTGGTTATCCTCCCCATTGCGGGCTGCCAGGGGAGATTGGTGGCAGAAGAGATTGCAGCGACAGAGAAGTCCCTGCTGCAGACAGCAGACAGGCCACCAGCCTTCACCCAGCACCAGAGCTGGGTGGCCTCTGGTACTGCTTCCCCTGCTTGAACCCACTACCCCTGACAGCTCCACGGACAGATGGAAGGTGATGCTCAGTGAGGGCAGCACTACCTCTTGCACACCCACACCCAAAAGGGGATGAGAGTATTTGGGAGCTACAGGTTGTGGGACCACACCACCCCTGCCTCCATCCCTCACTCCTGTCCCTGTGGAAGAGGGAGGCAGGAGCAGGGCATGAGTGATGGGGCTGTCAGAGCACAGAGATGGTATCTCGAGCAGAGGCCTTGCCGTTATTGCTCTGAGGGATGCTGGCAAATTGCTCTTTCAAGAAGCATCTCCATGAAGGATTAAATCAGTGCCTCCTGCGAGAACTCTGCCCCACAGGGGCTCAGGGGCTGGCTTCCCTCCGACCTTTGAGACCCTCCAGGAATTCCATGGGAAGCACTCGGCTGAGACTAAACCCCAGTTCCTCTGCAGAGAGGTCCCCATCTCCCCCATCCCAGCTGCCCTCTGCATGGGGACATGAGAAACTACCAAAACACCCAGCCCAGAAGAAGGAGTGGGGCTGGGGGGTGCCCAGGGGGCTCCTGGCCACGGGCAGACGTAAAGGCAGCTGCCTTTAGCATCATGCTGTGAGACTGGTCATCCCTTGGGGACAATCCTTCCTCCCGCCACCCTGCTTCCCAGGTAAAGGCTCCCCAGTGCACAACTTGCCTCCCGGGGCCAGCAAACACCACAGCCCTTTGGGGCATGACCAGAAAGAGATCTGTGGTCCAATATCTGCTCAGTCATCACAAGCTCCGACGTCCACTCCTGCCTCTGATCTCCGTATCGACCCGGCAGGCCCGCGCTGAGGCATGCACCGCCCCGCTCCCTATTACCAGAACAGCACTCGCCGCTCACTGAAAATGATGAGTTGACATTTTTCTAGCCCCCTCTCCTCCAGAAGGATCTGCAAGTCTGCCCAGAGCAGGACCACTTTACAGACCTCTGAAAGGCAGCCAGCCCCGGGGTGGGCAGAGCTGCTCTTTGGCAGCACACAGCGATGCCGGGCAGCAGCACAGGGCGTGAGATCTGACAGGAGAGACAGGGAGAAGGGTTTCATCCCCTGCGTCAAGAATTTAGCTGCAGGTTCACACACCTCTTTGCAGAGAGACCCCAGGAAGTGCAATTATGGAGAAGGTCCAGCTTGCAGGGTAATTGCTCGCAAGCTGCTGGCAGCTTTTGGAGAGGGGTTGAGGGCTGGTTTGGGGGCACAGCATCCCCCACAGCTTCCCTGGCACAGGCTGCAGGAGGAAAATATCAGCCCCTGCAGAGCCAAGAGGTGTTTGCCTCTTGCCTGAGCCATGCAGGCACACAAGCATCAAAAGTGTTGCTCCCTGAAGCAGAGCTCCTCATTCCCACCACCCTGGGAAGAACTTGGAAGCAGCTTTTGAGCTTCTCAAGTGCTTTGCAGGAGGAGTCCCCGTGCAGCAGGGAAGGTCACATCCTGCACATAGGTCATCCTGGCTCTAGGAACCTGCAGGGAGAGGGGCAGGGGGAGGCACGTGGGGCAATCACTTTTGGGCAGTGACAGCCATGTGATGAAAGGTGAAGGTCTCAGCTAGGAGAGGTGGCTGGAGGGCATCCAGCAGTAGGAGACTCCAACCTTGAGCTGTCCTTGCCCATGCTGTGGCCATGTCGGGACAGGGGCAGGATGAAGCCATTCTGACAGATGTCCTGTTCATAAATTCTCCGAGGCTGTTAAGAAAGTAGGGAAAAGCATCTAACCAGGAACAGTTTGCTCAAATAAACAGGAACAAAAAATTCAGGAGAAAACATATTCAAGTGAGGTCTAAAGAAACAGCCCTGTCACGAAGATAACAAATATTGCTGTGCTTGCATTCATCGCTAGGACCTGAACCAGTCTCCCACCTCGGCAGCTCCTGAATTAATGTGTCTAGCCAGGGAAAAGGTCTGGTCATGGTTGTAATGTCCAAAAGATGGTCCAGGGAGTATGTCTGCAATGGTCAAAAATAAAAGACTGATACAAAGGTCTTGGAAAGCCCAAGGAATAGGAAGGAGAATAATGTGGAGCAGATTACAGCTGCTGTCAAGAAATCAAGGCAACACTTTGATCTGCCAGGGATGCGCTGCACAGAGCTGGTCCATCTCTCATCAAGAGGAAAGAGGAGCAATTCTCAGAGCTGAGTGGAGAAGCTCTAACAGGGGCAAAGCTGCAAAGCCTGAGGGCAGCTGCTGGGAGAGGAGCTGGGGAGGGGGCTGCAAAGGAGTCCCAGGAGGCACTTGAGATGGCCATGCTGCAGGCAGATAACGGGAATTATAGTCCCAGCATTGTTCCTCTGATGCCCTGCCATCTGCACATCTCTCGGGGCATTTTACATGCTCAGAGCTGCTCCTTGGTTGTGGGCACGAGTCAGGAAATTCCCGATATGAGCTGTCAGGCCATGCAGTGACAGACACAACCCTTGCCAGGACAAAGGAGAGGAAGTCTCCATCATGTTCCCCCATGATTTTCCCCAAATCAAGCCTGTGGGCTTTCAAAAATCCCATGTTCCTAATTTAATCTCTGAGTGCACAAGTGAAACATCTGGTACTGTGGGGCAGAGGGTCAGAGAAAGCTTGGAATATCCCACAACCCAGGACCTTAGTGTAAGAAAAATTGCTTTAGATTTTAAAAATCATCAAAATGAAAAAAAAAAAAAAAAGCCCAAAAACCCCCTTCAGTTTATTTTCAAGGATGCTTTCAAGAACAGAAGAAAGAGGTACATCCACGCCAAGCCCTATTTTCTTGCATCACGGTGTCCCTCTCCTCTGGCCAGTCCCTCCCGCTCTGCCACGTGGTTCTCGTGGTTGCTGCTGAGATACTGGGGAGGAAATTGTGCGAAAGGAATAGTGGCAGTGACACACGCCTCATCAGAGATGTAACAACACTTGTCTCAGGCTCCTACCAAGGCTCCAAGTTGAATCACAACTCACTGGAGAATCAATCCCTCCTCACCCTGAGCTCTTCCCTGCACATGTGCACAGAAACCTGCTCCACAAACACCAGCCGCCCTTGTGAGGAAATGAAATTGCTTCAGAAAAACCTCCTCAGCCTGTTTATACCTCCAAATCTTTCACTGATCTTCCTTCCTGGGGGGCTCTGTTGACTCTGGGGAGAGGTGCTGGACCAGGGCTAAGTAGGGAAGAAACTAATATAACCAACTCTTCCTAGAGTGATTTCTCAAAATCTTTTTGTAGGGTACTGCTCTTCTAAATAGATCTGGTGAAGTTGCTATCACCTACAGCAGGGTAGGGAAGGCAGCATTTGCCTGGCTATCAGGGCTCTGATGTAGGAAGGACATATAGTCCCATCTCAGCATCACATGCATCTAATGTGCTTTCCAAGTGTCAGGAGGACAAGGGACTTACAGCCCCCACAGCCGACTGGGGAGATGGCTGTGGCCCCAGAAGAGCATAGTTTCAAAAATCTCTGCTATCTCTCTTGTCCCAAGGATGAGTTGAGTCAATAGCTGCCTGAAAGGGTTTCCTGGTCCATCAGGGGAATCGTGAAACCCTGAATTACCTGAGACATCTCCCCAAACTATGACAGGTGCAAGTGAGGCAGCTGGTCCCACTCTCAACCCAACATGCAGGGAGAAGTGACCACGCCAAACCCAAAGGAACCACAACCCACAAAGCCTGGAGCTTAGCCAGGAGCCCTGGGCTGAGCAAGCAGGATCCCAAAGTGTTCTGTCCCAGCTACCTCACCCCACTCCAGAGAAAAGCAAGCGAATGCAGGATGCTCCCCCTCGGCAGCTGGTGCCATCTGTGTTTTCCTATTTTTGATGCCTCTCCAGCATCACCTGAAAGCCAGAGCTCCTGGTGAGCAGGGTGACAGGGTGACAGCAGCCCCAGTAGCAGGACTGTGCCTCCGAGCCCTCCTCTGCAGGCATTGCCATGCTTGTTCCTCAACAAGAGTTTTGCAGAGTCGTTAACAATCCCGCTAATGTGCAGCATCTAATCTCTCCCCACCCTGGGATGACAGCAGCTGGGGCTCAATGGCATGATTGTGTTTTGGTCCCTTGTGCCAGATTCCCTAGACACACGCTGGGAGATGATACCACCTTACAAGAAGGGGCTTTGCTATAGGAAACAGCTACCACGAGCTCTGCTCACCTGAGCAGAAAGAGGGGACTTGGAGTGGAGCTCTGGTTTTGGTTCTGCAGGAAAGACCTTCACCATTCCCTCAGGGCTGGGATAACGGGGGTTAACCTGAGAGACCCTGGGGCACACGGATGCACTGGTGGGGATGGAGGGATTTTGCCCTCAAGATGGGACATATGGTTCTCAGGTCACCCCCCTAACACTGCCCTCAGCCCCCGTGAGCTGCAAGGGGAACTGAAGGCAGAAGGATCCTGGTGTGTGAGCTGTGGCAAATGTCCTGCCAAAGTGTCTGCAATAAACAAATCAATAATTAAGGGAGGATGTACATTAGCCTTTGAACACACTCCAGGTAGAGCTTATTTTAGCCCTTCCAAGGAAAGCGTGTGGGGTAAGCAAAGGTGGGGGTGCTGCAAAGGGCCAAGGGGCTTCAGGAGGATGAGGTGCAGGTTAGGGATGAAGATGGAGGATCAGGAGAAGGAGGGTGAGATTTATCAGGCAATTTGGAGGATTAGGGAGGTGTGGGGTAAGCAAAGGTGGGGAGGCTGCAAAGGGCCAAGGGGCTGCAGGAGGATGAGGTGCAGGTTAGGGATGAAGATGGAGGATCAGGAGAAGGAGGGTGAGATTTATCAGGCAATTTGGAGGATTAGGGAGGTGTGGGGTAAGCAAAGGTGGGGAGGCTGCAAAGGGCCAAGGGGCTGCAGGAGGATGAGGTGCAGGTTAGGGATGAAGATGGAGGATCAGGAGAAGGAGGGTGAGATTTATCAGGCAATTTGGAGGATTAGGGAGGTGTGTGGGAAGCAGCCAGCTGGGGGAACCATTGCAGGGCTAAGGAGAAGAGGGATGCAGGCATTTGCAGGAGCTGGAGATGATGAGCATGAGCATGCCTGCAGGTGTGATGGGTACAAAGTCCACATGCTGAGAAATAGGGATGTGCCCTGAGAGACCATGATGGAGGAGCTGTGCGAAGGGATCACGACACCAACGTGTCAGTCCCTCACCCCTTCCCATGCCTGGTGGGTGAAATCCCCCTGCAAGGTCTCCTACCTCTCCAGCAACGGTGGTGCTCAGGGCCTGCCATAGCTCCTGGTGGATGGGCTAGTGGCCATTGGCTAGGGGCTTGGAATTGGACAGAAGAAGTGCTCATCTCAGTCCCAGCCCTTTCACACCGACTCAGGATCACCAAAGCAAGATTTTGCATCATGGCTCCATTCAACTGCAGCTGTTGATGATCCACAGATCTGCCCCATCAGGTGAACAAAGGATCTAGATGCCTGCACATAAAACAGCTGGGAGGTTTTCTTCTCCTTGAACATGCAGCAGTTTTGCTTGCCTAGTCCTGCCTGGCTCCTTCTGTATCCATGTTCCTTGCTAAAGATCACTGCCTTCCCAAAAGCAGCCTTACCAACCTCACACTCACCTGTCCAAAGCTCAAGAGTCCAAATAACTTGCCAACCTCCTGTCCAGCCAACTCCAGACCAAGAGAGCATCTTACAGTGGGAAATGATCTCTCAAGTCATTTTGGTCAGTGACAGGCACCAGCAGGTCAATCTCTGCAGTCCCCATGCTCATCTGAGACATACTGCCAAGTTAGGAAGGCAGAGGAAGACACCAGCAAGCCCTGAAGATGTCTGGGCAGTAGTGTCGTATTATTCTCCACATTGGCACCTGTATCATCCCTGCCTTGCCACTTTTAATACCAACAGGGAAAAGCCAAGTAGCAGTGCAGATAAATCTTTGATTTACTAAAAAGGGGTAAGTCCCCCACATCTTTTAGCCCATTGCTGAGCAATTCTGAGCACTGAGCAATTCCCGCTCTCACCCCACCACTCTGGAAAGAGGCTCTCCTCATCCTTACAGAGAGAGATCTAGCTGACGTGATTTATGCCTACTGCATATCCGAGCTGGCTTACCACAAGCCTCTGCGTTTGGGCTAGTGCTGGAAACCACACAGGAGCATCAGCTAATGTGAAACACAACCCACCTTCTCAGAGGGATGGGGTCCCCAGAGCACATCTTCTCATTCCCCCCTCTCCTCTGGCTCAGCACCCGCTCCCACTGCCAGGCAAGGCTGCGGTTTGTGATAGCCAAAGGCATCGGCAGCAGATGGTGCAGCAGCATTAACCAGAGCCCTGCCAGCCCTGCGCCTCCTGGGGAGGCTCTGGGAGAGCCCTGGGGAGAGATGGAGACAGACCTCTGCTCAGCCACCCACTGCAGAGCTTCCAGGGGAGCCTGAGTTGGTCCAAAATCTCAAACACTGGAGAGTTTTCCTCCAGCAAAGAGCTTCTACTATGAAGAGCTATCAGTGAAACACATGTGATGCAGTTCAGCTGAGTAAAATAAATAAAAGTGACTAAAGACTGATTAAATATTAAAAGATTGCTTTATTTTTGCAAATACACAGAACATTGCACACAGCTGAAATCTGGAGATGGCCCTGACAGCTGAAATGACCAAGGATAGCTAAAACGACACCAGGTTCTTCCTTGTGCTGTCATGAGGAGCATCTAGATAGAGACCTCTGCTTCCCACCAAGACAGGCGTGGGTCCAACAACCATCTCCATCAGCTGCTCATGTGCAGATTATCCAAACAGAGCTTCTACAACCAAGACAGATAGGCTGAGCCTGCAGACCATGCTGCGCCAGTCTGACCTGTCTGTGTGTACAGTCAATGCTGTGCTGAGCAGGCAGAGTCAGCAGCAGTTGCTTCATCACACTACAGGGCTCCCTTCACTCCCTCACCTCCCTCAGTGATAGGCCAGAGCCATCTAACAAAGTTAAGATAAATATTTCCTCCCACTGCCTATTAACATTGGCTAGAGAGGAGCTTCTCTCACCAGTCCTGCCACAAGCCCCCACCATTTCACTGGCCCCAGTAGCCCATCCCCATTCTATCAGTTACTCTTTTTGGGACACTTCACATGTCCTCCTGAAGGTCCTACACATGCTCCTGGTGCTATTTGTCTCCTCACCTGCAACACCAAGGGTTGCTGTGGCTTCAGTGGGTGAGATATGCCAGAGAGGACAAAGCAGGCTGTTCTGGGGGTCTGGCAGCTCAAGCCCCCACTATTTCACTGGCCCCAGCAGCCCATCCCCATTCTATGATTTATTCCTCTTGGGACACTTCTCCACATGTCCTCCTGGAGGTCCCACACATGCTCCTGGTGCTATTTGTCTCCTCACCTGCAACACCAAGGGTTGCTGTGGTTTTGGTGAGTGAGATCTGCCAGAGAGGACAGAGCAGGCTGTTCTGGGGGTCTGGCAGCTCTGGGTGCTCTGAACCCAGACCCACCACTCCAAACCCACAAGGGAAGGCGAGTGAAACACATCACCATCTACCAACCAGAGCAGCAGGAAAACAAGAGATTGTTGTATGGTTCAGTGTCCAAGTCTCATGGCTCAGACGCGGGAGCCCTGGGCTGAGCAGCCAGCACACCTCTGTGTAGGGATACACATCAAGAGCAGAGACACATTTTGTTATGAAATGATACTCACGGCACCATCTAGTTGTTTGCTCCATCCCCAAAATCCCACCGGTGATGGCCATCTTGATCCTACACACAACTTCCTTCAGAGTTATTGCAACTGAGCGAGAACATTTGTCTCAGTACTAATTTTATTTTTTCAGTAAGGAGGAGTCCAAGAGGCACTGCAGCATCACATGTACACCAGCTCCATCTCTGGAGGACCCCAAGAAAACTACTGTCCTGTGCCTGTCCCTTCCCCTGCCATCTCCGGTTGGCTACAGCTACTACCCAAGCACGGAGACGGACACTGCTCAGCTAAAATCCTGGTTATTAGGAACTCAAAAGAAAAGGAATGAACAAGTGCCAAATGGCGAAGGATAAAATCAATATGGGGAGAGCTGTTATTTAAGCTTCTGAGCTCCGGGGTATTACAAACGTTGGAGAGCAATGAAATAAAAATGATACATAAAGTGACAACATCATCATGTCTGTATAACTGACGCCCTTAGCAGCTGTTTGGTCTGAACAACAGAAGTAAATCCAAATCTGTGCCTGCTGCCCGGGGCTGTCTGGCACTCCTAAGGGGGCACTTTGTGATCAGAGAGAGAGGAAATTATAGGGTATTTTTGCCAACCGGATCGTTTTGAACCTCCTTTGGTCACCATGCCCTGGAATCATGGATGATCATATAGTCAGGAACCCCCCCGCGCACGGACCAGCTCTTCTAGCAGAGGTTGGGTCTTTGCTGCAGGTGGAGGAGACCCCACAGGGCATCCTGGCAGCTTCAGGGGTATGAGGTGGCAGTGGGGACAGGAGCCAGCCTGCTACCATTGCCAGGACCTGTCCTTGCAGGACACCAAGCTCTTGGCCAGTCATGAGCCAAACTGCACTGCATGGGCAACACTCGGGAGAAATCCTGCAAACCAGGAGTGAAAGCAGTAGGCTGGTGTGCAAAGTGTCCTTTCTTTGCCTCCGAGGCATTCTGACACCCTCTTATCACCCTTTAAAGCTTCCCCACACACAGCAATAACATTTGTATTTCTCTCTATTGGTAGAAAATCGAGAGGATTTTTTTTTTTTCCAGCTTTCTCTGCTTCTCCACCATCTCTCCTCTTATTGACCAGACCCTGGAAGTTTGTGAGCCCTCCCAGCTCTGCCTGCAAGCTGCTCCTCACCACCAGCCCCACAGAACATCTTCCTGCTCAGGACCGTATGGGTACCACCGTTGCACTGGTAGTGGTCGGTGGTGCAGTGCCCGGGGTCCCTCAGCAGCCTCTCGGGACCAGTTTGGGCTACTGGACAGCATGGATGGGGACTGAGCCATGAAACACAGTGCTGGGTGCTTTGGGAGGCAGAGGGACACCTGGGAGGATGCAGAGCTGAAAGACTGGATGTCGGGAAGATGCTGCAGCCAGGGGATTCGTACTGCCACCTTAGGGAAAGCCACAGAAGTGCTTAACCTGAGAGCGGGAAGCGATGTCGCGCTCGTCTTGGGTTAAAAACCAGCTCCTGCAAGGCCAAGGAACCAAGGCAGGAGTTTAACCTCCCGGCAGCGTGGGGAGCTGGAGGAGAAGCGTGTTAACCCTACTTAGTGCTGCGCTTTGCAGCTGCTGCTGCATCAACCCAGAGCTGGGAAAGCTCCAGCACGGGCAGGGAGAGGCTTTTAGCAGAGCCCAGTCATCACAGCACCAGGCGTTATGGGTTGGCTGGAGGGAGAGGAGCAGCCTCCAGCTTCCAGAGCACCATTCAGCCTCCCGGAGATGCCCAGGGACGTGCTGGCAGAGAGCGAAATGGCACCAGAGCCAAACGAGGCAGGGTAGCCATGCCCCCCGGTACCAGGGCAGGGGGAACAAACCCAGCAGCAAGCTGGGGCTGGGGTGGCCAAGCTGGATGGAGACAAGGAGGGGACAGATGCTCTTTTCTCCTTGCTCACCTTGGCATGCTGTTCCTGAGCCTGGAGAAACCTGGCATGGCCTCCAGCCCTTCTCTGCCTAAATTGCCTTCCCTGGGCTTTTTTTCTGGGCTTTCCTCACCTTCTCCCACCCCTGCAGCCCCACCCTGCAGCCCCAGCATGAGATCACGGCCACTCAGACCCACCCCATGCCTGCACCCAGCTTCCAAGCAGAAGAAGAAACGGAGAAGGAAAGGGGGATTTTTTGGACTGTGAACTTTCTGAAGGAGAAATGGGATCAGTGCTGATTCAAGACAGGAGGTGGGACAGCAAGGACAAAGCAGGAGGGCAGGATGGGGGATGCTGACAACATCACATGGGATGGGATGGGATGGGATGGGATGGGATGGGATGGGATGGGATGGGAGATGGAGA
>NW_010321162.1:12124-28500 GCF_000700745.2 Antrostomus carolinensis
GAGGAGAGGAGAGGAGAGGAGAGGAGAGGAGAGGAGAGGAGAGGATGGGTTCAGATGCTGCACTCTGTCTGGAGAGATACAGCATCTGGGAAGGGTCAGGGCTGCAACAGCAGCTTGGCAGGACAAGGAGCTGCTGACAGCTACATCCAGAGAGTAAACATGGGCCAGTGGAAGAGAAAGTGTCTAGAGAAACCTGAGAACATTGCCCGCTCTCTGCTGTGCCTGATGCTTGAAGTCTATCCTACTTTGGGGGAGAGGTAGAAGGTCCCGGCTGCAGCCACAGATACTGTCTAACCCATAGGTTTCTCCCATCCTCTCCAGTATTCCTGGATTTTCATTCTTTCCACCTCCTCTCAAGCCCTCATCTGCATCTCTCCTGGTGGTCCTCAGCTCCTACACATGACTCCAGTTGAAGATGTGGCACAGAGCATCTCTGTGGTGGGTGGTTACACTGCGCTTCATCTCCTGGAAGTGTTGGGAGTAGGGAAAAAGAAGAAAGAAAAAAGAAATAGAAGGAGAAAAACAGCCTCCAGGCTCTGTCTCTGTTGCTGTGAAACTGCAACTAAGTGACAACAAAATTGAGGAAATCTGGGGTTTTCCCATTCTGCTCTACACAGGCTCCCTTCCCAGAGTGGGGGAAGCACAAGAGGCTGGGATTGCAAGAACAAGGCAGGTGCATCTCCCCTGGTAGACCTCCCAAAATCTTAACTCAGGAGCACCGAGGAAAGCCGAGAGAAACTTGCCAAATGGAAGCCTCCTTGTAAGCAGCAGGTTAAGGTAGGTTTCCTTGGATACAGGGAGCACTCCAGCTGTTTAGCAAATGTCCAAGAGAAAACTCCAGTCTCAGTATACAAAACAGGCAGGGATTGATGCCACCCCCTTCTAGCTGCCAGGGAGCTGTAAGAAGATGCTCTGGGACCAGTGACCAAGCTGGGTGCTGATTGCAGACCAAGGGGACACCAGCTGTGGAGAGGGTACTGATGCTCACTGGGCTGGGATGGAGGCAACATGGGTTGGACTGGTCCCGCATTGATTTTCAGGCTGGTCCTTTGCAAAGGGCTCATCTCTAATGAGTGGATGAGAAAAGTCTGGCTTTAGTCCAGTGGATAATCCATCTACACTGATGAGCAAGGTTCCTTATGGATAATTTAATGCCAAGGGAAGTGCACCTGAAGGTTCTGAGGATGCTCTTGTGTCTGCATTCGCATCCTAAGCTGTGTCCCATGAGCAGGCATGCAGCACCTTGCAGCCTGCCCAGCTGCCCATCCAGGAGCTGTGATGGGCAGCTGCGTACAAAGGAGACTCATTAGAAGTGTCCTAGTCCAGAGAGGTGGTAGGGTTTTTCCAAGTAATTAAGCAAGTAACAGGGGCTGGGAGAAGCTTTGTGTGGAGACATGACATGCAGCTGTGTTCATCACTGAAAACATGGATTGCAAACAGCTCCCACAGGAAACACAAGATGAAAGAAACTCATGCATAAGAGAAGGGAGCAGGTCTTCTGTCCCTCAAACTCACTCTACAAGCCTGGCCTCCAAATTCAGAAGATGTCGAGACACAAGCCCAATGGGGAGGTATTGAGACAGTGGTGACAGTCCTGGGAAATGTCCCTCATGTCCTTATATGTCCATGTCACCACAGCAGACCAAAGGGAGCTGGCTGGAAAAAAGAAGACGAAGCGGGGCAAGGGGTGTCCTGTTTATTTGGTATGGCACTTTCTTGTTTTAAGCTGGTTATTTTTTGGAAGGGGGCTAAGCTGAAACAATGACAATCTGCAAGGGAGATGAGAATGCCACTAGGACAACTGTCCTAGAAATCAGTGGAGTAAAATTTGGCTGCCCTTCAAAACAAAGCCAATGTGGCAACTTTAATTGGAGAAGGAAGGTGTACTACTGTGCATGTCCCTGCTAGATGCTCAGTTCACACAGTCCAGCAATTCCCAGGATGGTGACAGACAGCCCTGGTTGGGCTCCCTCAGGCTGAAAGAGTTGGGGCTGTTCAGCCTGGAGAAGCGAAGGCTCCAGGGAGATCTTATAGGGGCCTTCCAGTGCCTGAAGGGGCTACAAGAAAGCTGGGGAAGGACTTTTCATAAGGGCAGTTAATGACAAAACAAGGGGAAATGGGTTTAAGCTGAAAGAGGGGAGGTTTAGATTAGATATTAGGAAGAAGTTCTTCACTGTGAGGGTGGTCAGACACTGGAACAGGCAGCCCAAGGAAGTTGTGGATGCCCCCTCCCTGGAAGTGTTTAAGGCCAGGCTGGATGAGACTTTGAGCAACCTGGTCTAGTGGAAGGTGTCCCTGCTGATGGCAGGGGGGTTGGAACTGGATGATCTTTAAGGTCCCTTCCAACCCAAACCATTCTATGATTCTATGAATCCATAATTCTGCTGCATCTTTCCCTTCACTTCATCAAGTCATCGTTAGCAAACGCTCAAAGATGACACCAGCAGCAACACAAGGGAAAGAAAAGCTTCCACGTGAGTGCACATGACTTGACAATGCAAATAGCTTGGGATATACAGTGCATAAGTATATATTATTAAGCAGCAATAAATGAATGAATTTCCCGTACTGCCTGGTGGGGAGGGGAGGGAGGATTCAGGAAAGACCCAGGGAACCGACAGCCTGAATTGTTCCCTTCTCAGCTTGTCTCTATCAAGTGGTTTATTTGCCCTGGGTGTTTGAAATTGATTTAATTAAGATTCTTTGTGCTTTCCGGTATAATAAAATAAGGACAATAAAACCTAATAAAACTCAGGTAGTTGTGTCCTACCCTCCTTATGCCTTCTTGTTGCTCTTTCAGCCTTTCATGAGAGGCCAGGGCACACCTGATGGGTACAAATGGGGCAGGGTGAGGGGTCAGCCAACACAGCCCTGCTCTGGATAGTCCCAGATGTCCAAAACCCCACAGAGGAGAAGAGATAGAAAAGCTCCCAGTCTTGCATTGGCCCAGACATCAGCCCAGTGCTGAGGTGACCTGGGATGGATGGGTTGGGACAGCTGGGGGACTAATAATAGGAAGCATGGGGAAAGTATCAAATAGGGGTTTCCTCACTTACAGGTGGGCCCAAGCTGAACTGATGAAGCCAGATGGAAAGCCAAGTAAACACTTGGCTCCATTGAAGAAACCTTGGAGATCACCATGCCTCTGAGGACCGGATGACACAGAGAAATCCCATAGTGTCCTCTTGAAGACTGGTCCTGATGTAAATTGGCAATAAGGTGCCCCGGTACTGTCACTAAAGAAGCAGGAGAAGCAGATGTACACAACTGGCACTGCCACAGAGAGAGCCCATAAAGGTCTGGGTCCAGTGCCACGAGTGTACATCCAGGCTTCTAGCAGCTGTGGTTGTAGGAGGAAGGAACAGACAATTGGATGATCTTCCCTCAGGGCCCAGTCACCACCTTGGAGCATCTCTCACCAACAGGGTCTCTTGTGCACACAGTAAAGGGACCAAGGCCACATCATGGCAAAGGCAGGGCTTAGGACCTGAGAAGTTAGATGGAGAATGCTGCATTTCTTCCCCATAACTGGATGAAGAGTGTGTGGTTATGAGCATGGCCATCAATGAACCACAAAGCCTTTTAGCATCCATTATTTGCAACTGCTGCTGAGCAAACAAATGCGACCACATCAGTCACCGGGCCCATCCCCAGATGAAAGCTGTTCACATCAGCCCATGCCTCCCCCCAGGAAAGAACCGCTGACCCTGAGGGAGCGTGGTACAAACCCATCCCCCTTTCCCTTCTGTAGGATTGTCAGGAAGAGACAAAATAGGGTATCTCACCTCTCCCTCCCTCTATCATGGCCCCTTCAAGGGCGTCACCATGAATGATCACTGTGGGCCACATCTTCCTCCCCATGCCAGCTGAGTAAGTCCCATTCATGGGCAGGTTTGGGAGATGTGTGCACATCCCCACCAGACTCCTGTTTGCAGGCAGCAGCATGGAACAACTGAGGCCCTCAACATGGGCACTAACACTTAGAGGTCAGATCTACACGAGGACCTTCCTTCAGCGCAACATCACCTGCCCTGACATAGAGGAGGTCCAAGGCTGGGTGTCAGCCCAACGTGGGTCAAAAAGAGGAGGCTGTCCTAGGCAGCCAGAGGGATTTGCCTGGCATCCTAAGGGGTGGTTTCACTGAGCAGATGCTGGGCTCCTGTGGCAGAGCAGACAGCAAAGAGCCTTGCAGATGCCTCTTCCCAACAGCAGACCTGCCCTGGCTTCAGAGCGAAGGCTCGTTCTTTGCCAGCACACTGCAATCCTGCACCCTCCACCTGCTTGCCTGTTTATCCTCAGGCTGCCAGCTTAACAGGATGGTTTATTTATTTATTTTATTGGTCTTTCTTTCTTTTCTCCACCCTTCCATCCCTCTCTCTTTTCTCTTTTGTCTTTTTTTTTTTTATGAGTTGTGCCGCACTTCTTGGTAAAGCACTTTAATCCATTTTAATGCCCCAGTTCTGCTCCCTCAGTGACAGGCTGGTGGTTACTCTAATGCGTCCCGCTCACCTCAGGGTTACTAATGAGGTCACAGCGAAGCCAATCTCCAAACTGAATAATTCACTAATCAGATGCTGCAGACTCCAGTGGTAAAATTTATTTCTGACACCTAAACAGCAAATGGGTTTGTGGACACAAACGCACATTCACGTGCCTGCACTCACGCTTCTCCTCCTTTTCTTTCTTCAGAGCTATTTTTGGTGGATCGGTGCTGTACCATATGTTTAACAGCAGGTTTCACCACAAGGAAGACTGGCTGGACCTGAGTTTAGGTCAAGAAGGAACTAGTGTGAATGGGCAGCTCCATGGGATGGCTGATTGAGTGTGATGAGACAAAGATCTGGGGACAAAAGCACTCTTGTGGAGATACAGAGACTATCTGCTGCCAGTTTTCTTCTGGTCTTCCCCTTGGGAGAACTGTCTGGCCAACAACCTGGAGGGACTCACTGTTGATTAAGATATAAGGAACTAAGCAGTCTTGGGACTAAGGACTAGTTTTGATCTTTTATATCTTTATAACTGGAAAATAGCAAAAACATGCATGGAATTGAAGCATCCAGCCTGTGGAGGGTTTGGTGCTGGCACTGTTAATCTCACACTCCATGCCCTCTAAGACAAGTCTCCCAGATCTCCGCTCACCTCTGCCAGTTTGTATTATCCAAATAACATTGCATGAGTTCCCTCTTGTCTCTTTTCTGTATTGAAAGCAAAGTCCATTACTTCTACATGGCACCTCCAAGCATCTCCAAGAGAAGAAATAGAAATAATCCAATTAATTAGTATTGCTAATAATAAAAGTCACAGGGAGTCATTAATAATAATTAACACTCCATATTCCTGGAGGAGGCAGCAGTCCAAGAAATTTTGCTTCTCCATTGCTAAGCCAGAAAACAGGTGGCTGTTGTTGTTATATGCCTGGTGGGTCCTCAGCATGGGGTGCATGTTGGCAAAACCTCCCCCGTGCCTTGGACCTGAACCAATACTGCCTCAGCAGACAGTCAGAGCTGGAGAGTGCTGGGAGGCTCCATCAGTGCCACCCATATCTGTCCTTTGACACGGAGGGACTGTGTTGCTCCTGAAATTGCCAGTCCTCCTCCTGATGGTTCTTCTGCAAGAGACAGAAGGAAGGTCTGGAGATGTTTGGGTGGCAAACAGCTCTGTGGATGGGAAGTGCAAGGGCTGGAGGTGGTTAAGCTCTATCTGAGAAGGATCTCACCAGGCATGGGAGGGCTGTAACATCTCTTCCAGGTGGATTTGGTCTGTGCTGGGGGGAAGAGAGGGCACAGAGCTCTCTCAGAGAAGAGCAGCTCCCCATCAAATATATAAGCTGAAGCTGCCCTGAAAAGGGGTGGTGAGGACATGGCAATGGAGTTGGACACATGGAGGGGCCCATCCAGGAGTCTGGCTGAAGGAGGAATAACTGCTGGACCTGGCTGCGACATTGCTGAAATCTTTGTCCCAGCCAAAAGGTTTCTTGGAAACAAGCTGGTTTCCACAGCCAGGAAAGGTGAGAGGACACAAGGGAGCAGGTCTGCAGATGGAGCATTAGGGATATGGGATGCTGAAGTGTCCAGGAGGGAAAATAATTCAAGCAGAGAGAGTGTTTGAACCTCTGCTCCTCAGCCCTGAGCCAGTGCCCTGCACACCAGCCCAGCTCTCATCTCTCAGCATCTGAAGGTTTGGTTTTCCTCAGAAAAGAAACAAACAACAAAATCTGAGAGCGGTGACAAAGTGACAAAGTGGGCTTTCTGGTCCTGTGGCCAGCTCTAGTAATTACACCGCTAAGCGCTCATCTGTGACGGGGCCTGTACTAATTAGCTATATGTTTTGGCACATCATTGCTTTCCTGGAGATCCAGAAGATGATGTTAATCACAAAGCCCATGCACATGGGCTACAGAGACAAGGTGACTCGTTGGGCACTCAGATCCCACAGCCCTGCACTGAAAGTCCATGTACAAACTTTTTTGATAACCCATCCCTGGTGTGAGATGCTGTGAGGTTGGACTGAATGGTGCTGAGTGCAGTGCTAGCAGCACAGGAGATTCATGGGTCTAAAGAGAAGGTGTCCCACCGATTTACAGGCTCAAGAGGAGGAAGAGCAGATCCTGACGGAGCCAGAGCAGCTGCAGCTGGTGGGGTTCCTGCCCCAGACACTCACAGCCCTGGCTGAGGAAGAGCTGCTGGGTGGTCACGCAGCTCCCACCCCCCTGCCTCGAAGGAAGGGTCGAGCAGAGGTGAATGAGCTCATCCTTGCCAAGTCACCCTTTGATGTCCGGCCATTCCCCTGGGGTGAGGATCACATATGGCCTAAACACAGAGCAAACCCTAAGATGCAACATGAGCAGGGAATGAAATTCCCTTGCTGCTTCCTTTTGGTAACGCGCTCACGCTGACCCCTTTTTGCAGTGGCGTTTCAGCGATGCCTCTTTTTATGGCCAGGGATGAGGAAGCAGTAAATCCAGGTTCCAGGCGAGCAGCTAACACAGCGTGGAGCCAAAATGGCCTGGTGATGAAATGTCTCAGCACAAGCAACAACCTGACAAGATGCCATCTTTTCTGAAAAAGTGTCCACAGCGAAGCATTGTAAGCCCCAGTCTGGCTCTGGGGTGGAGGGAAGCATGCAGGGCACAACGGCGAGATCAAAATGGGAGAGGTACCACAAGTACAACAAGGTGGTGAAAGGGAAACCTCAAGCCCTGGAGAATCCAGGAGAAATAACCCTCACCAACTGGAGCAAGGTACCAGGGGCCAAGAGAGCCTCCTCTGAGCACCAGGCACTGCCAGGCTCCCCGCCCAACTGCTGAGCAAGATTATGTGATAAATGATTGCATTAGTCCGGACAGCTTCTCATTTTCCTCCAATCTGGCCTGTCTGCCCTCTTAGCACGGGGCTCCCGATAGCATTTCTCCCTTCACTGACTTCATTTTTCCTGTTAGGTTGTCAAGCTGTCAGAGGGAAGAAAGGAGAAGTATGGACAAGGATGTTACTCTCTGTGCTCTGAGAACGTCCCGTGCCTCTGCTGTCCCTGCCTTGCCTGGCCCAGCCCAGGCAGGTGCCTTCCTACCCTCTGCTCATCTTCCTCGGAGGCTTCCCTGGGCATCGTAATATATCCCCACTTCAGCCCAGGAAACAGTGGCTGTATCTGCCTCTGACCATGCCAAGGATGCAGTGGGTTTTTGTAGAAATTAAGGTTAGAAGGGGTTTTGCAGACACTCTCTGACTGAAGAGAGTGGATAACAGTTTTGGGCAAAAAGGCTCATGGCTGCTGTGTTGGGGTGCACAGATGATGCTTAGGAGCCCTTCTGAGTAAAGCAGATGCTCCTGTCCTGGTTGATTGTTGATGGAGGGAACCAAACTGACAGTGGGAAGCAAGCCAAGCTTGTTCTGGTACAGCTTTCTTCTTTTCTGTACAGCCTGCTTGACGTTTCTGCTGTGAAGACAAAATGGAGAGATTAGGGAAAAATTAGTTTTTATCAGTCTGCTGTGTAATGTTCAGCTCGTGTCCAGGCAGTCATCCCTCCTGGCACCAAGTAGCACCATGGAGTGGAGGTGGTGGCTCCAACAAGGCTGTAGCTCCAAGGTCCTCTAGTCTAGTCCAGGGACATAGTTAGGGTGAAACAGCCCTGTCACCCAGCATATCTCCAGTTCTTCCCAGGGCTTAGGGGTTTGCTGAAGGAGGAGGTGGGTGAGCTCAAGGCTTGGTTTGATTTGGGGGAGAGACACACAGCCAGAGCTGAGCACATGGATCTCTCCTGGGTCCTTCAGGCTAAAGAGGTAATGATTCAGACAATATTTTAACTACCCTGCTCCCACACATGGAGGTTTTTCAAAAACCCAAGTCTTGAACTTGGTTTCCAGAGAGAACATTTTGTGTCTACGGCAGCATTGTCAGTCAATACATGTTTCCTAAACACCAGTGTCTTCAAGTTCAAGTATCCCCTAGGTGGAGAATAGGACTCTCCCCTCTTAATTCCAATTCTGTGAGAGATGTTCAACAGCTTCCCTATGCTCTGCTTCCCTGTTTCTTCATTTGTTAAACTAGCATGATAATAATATTTGCACCTTCTGCACATGCCCAACACAGGTGACATGCTGTGAAATCCTTGGGTGGAAGATGTCCCATAACTGTAATCCTCCCACCTGAATGAGAGCAGCATCAGGAGCAATGGTGCTGGTACCCGCAGCATTCCAAGGATGTTCACCTTCTTCAAAGCGTTTTGCAAAAATAAAATAACTCTCCTAACCCCCTGTGAGGGAGCTGGGGAAGCCTAATTATTCCTAGTAACAGAGCACCCCTCACTTTCATTTAGCACAGAGAGAGGAGGAACTTTCATGTCTCATACCCCCACCCCACCCCTAAATATCATTCCTTCATGTTGATACAAGGGTTAACAGCCGTTTGTAATCATATTAGAGAGGCAGTTTAATTCCAAGGAGGCTCATTCCCTGGGATTTGTTCCCTTCCACTGCATCACAATGAGCAGATCAAACAGCACCAGTTCTGATGTGGAGATTGAACCGGGACGAGGGGAGCACATCCATGGGCTGGAAGTACAGCAAAGACCACAGCCAGCATCCTGCTCTGCCAGTGGAAATCATTGCAAACGTTGTTAAGGAAGGGCTGAACTCGGATATCAGGTACCAAGGAGTAGGGGAGTGAGTGACCTGGGATGTTATCACTTTGCTGGTGCTCCTTGGAAAGTGCCAAGCTCAGTAAATGCTGGGGATTTTGGCTTTTCAACACCAAGGAGAAAGCCACCTTCCCTGCACAGGGTGGTGGGAAGGGCTGAGGCAGGGTCACAACTCCCCATGCCCATATTTCAGGAATATTTAGGGTCTGGGCAAGAAGCCAGGGTGTAGAAATTGCTAAATAATGCTGATTTTCTCTCCAAATACCTTCCCTGCACCCCCTCATTAGACAGCCTGTTTACCTGTTAGGTGGGTCTTTTTATTGAACTTGTCAATATTTCCATTTGCGCCCTTTGAAGTGGGTGAATCTTGGATAAAGTGACAGAAATCAGGTCAATCTGCAATATTTCCACACACTTCATCTTTCTGGATTCGACAGATGAAATATAATTCAGGAGGAGAAAAATCTTAGCTGGAGCAAGGGGTCAGCTCAGAAGGAAGATACAGAGATATGGAAGATGTCTGGGAGATTAATTGCTAGACGTGGGCTTCCCAAGGAGCTGGTGCTTCAGTGAGGCTCTGGCAGGAGATGGAGAGGCAGTTGTGGGGTGCCCAGCTCCTGCCACAAAGGAGTGGGACCCCCAAGATGGAGCTTATAAACCCTGATGCAACCATGAGAAGGTGCAGCTCGAGAGGTTGCAAAGCCTCCCAGCTCAAATAAACTGAGTTTCTGACCCTTAGCTCTCTGAGCTGTCACCACCACCTTGCCCCGACCATATTGTTCCCTGTTGTGCCCCTGTGGGGACTGCTTTTGGGGTTTGGATAGGTTTGATGCCTGTAGAAAGTGCTAGGCTGGTGGCTTGGGAGGTTGGAGCACCATGAAGGGATCCCCTAATCATCTGCCAAGGGGTTTCCAATCATATTGAGGGGTTCTCAAGCATGCTGCTAGGAGGGGAGAGGACTTCTCTGCAGAGACAAGATCTTATAGTTCCTGGTGTGTGGTTATTTTCAGGTAATTAGTCTCTCAGAAGAAGGAGATATCAGTCACTGCAAGCACTGACAAGATGTCAGCCTGCTGTTTGCTGACAGTAATTTTTTCTTCTCTCCTCCTTGCTGGAGGGAAACTGAGGCTCCCACATTGCTGCCAGTCCCTCTCCCACACAGTCTCTTCTGCTTCTCTGGGAGCCAGGGCTGGGCTGGGAGCAGGAGATACTCCTCAGCCTCCTTCACTACCTCCTGCCTTCCCATAGGACAGGCTCCCTCTCCTTGCTGCAGTTCTGGAACATGCCCCAGCCTGTCCTTATAGAGATACGGCCCTGGAAAGGACCGTGTGGGTTCTGAAGACCAGCTCTGTTACCAATGAACTGCATCAGCCCCTAATCCTGCTCAGCCTCCTCTCTTAGTTCTTTCAGGCACAAAAGCTCCAGTGCTTTCCCCAGTTTTGTCTACTTTTCTGGCTGAAGAGAGGCAGGGACAAGGTCAGGGAGGGACCCCAGCATTGAGGTCCATGGTCTGCAGAAGCCATGCAAGGTCAGAGGAACCAGCAGATTTAGTAAGGATGCAACTAGTTCTCTGCAGCAACAATTTCTTGCCAGCTCAAGGGCTGGTGATTCCCTTTGTCCATCCACATTGTCTCCATCCCTCTTCCAACGCTTTCTCCAGCCCGGAGACCCACGGGCACTCAGCACTACTGAGACTTACATTCCTCTGGACACATCTTGATGGCTTGTGAGTCCACCACAAAGGCTTTCAAACAGGGGTTCATCCCTACTAGACACTCCCACCACATGCCCCCAGAGTCTCTCTGAGACCCCATGGAGTCTGTGTTTAAGGAGAGAGAAACTACTATTAACAAAAAAAACCCAGTTCCCATCCATTTTGTTTTAGTGCTCTGTCTGGAAGGAGGGTTCAGCTGTCCCACGGGGAATGGCTGATCTGCATTTTGACAGGGACACAGGGCCCAGTGGACCATGTAAGTATCAATTTTCCAGAGCCGGCCGATCGTGTGTAATTATAGACCATGCCAGGGTTTACAGCCATGGAGAATCACTCCAACTGACACTAAAATGCTTATGAAGTTGTTTTGAACTTTTTCCAGGAGGAAGGGATCCAGCATTGGTCATCCAGCCCTCTCAGCGTCTCTTTCTGCCCCTCCAAATATCAGATCACCCCATGCTCAGAGCTAAGCCTTGAGCGAAGAGTAACTGAGCAGCGAAGGGCAATAAATGCCAGGAAAGCAGAGTAGGACTTTGTCTCCTTTCTCCAAATCAATATGCAAAGAGCAAGAGATTGGGCTGAGACTCTCAGCAGTTCTAAGAGAAGACTGCAGCTGAGAGGCTGCTTTGGGCCATACCTATCAAGCCTTGGATATAAGCAGATTACAAAACATCTCCAGGATCCTGGATTGGATGGAGATGGACCCTAGGATCTCCTCTGTTATTTCTCCTACCTCCTCAGCACCAATACTTTGCCAGGATCAACTCAAAGAGCAACCAGGTAACTGTGCGTACAGGTTCGCTTCGTGAGACATGGTGGAGGAGATGCAGGTGCTCACACTGGCTGCTACTGGAAGACTTGACCTCAGGTCCTCTGGCATAAGCTGACTCAACCTCCACTGAGCCTGCTACAAGCAGCATGGAGAAGGTCAGAGCCATCTCCAGGAACTCAAAGCCAGTCCAATGCTTTGGCACTGAACCTGGCTAAATGGTCCCCATTTTGGGCGCAGCTTCCTCCTCACAGAAGTCCTCATCTTTCATAAAAAGAACTTCTCTGCGAATTATGGGGAATGAGCCCCATGAGACATCAGGCATTCTCCTGAGAAACGTTTAGACTAAATCTAGGCCCTCCAGTGAGTCAGTAGCAAAGTAGGTGAGAGAAAAAAATTCTTTTAGGAAAAAAGTGAGATGTTCTGAGAGAAGGAAAAAAGCCCTTAGAGCAGACATCTAATAGCATGGCCATAAAACAGTGGAATAAAAAAAGGACATGAAATAACAGGATTGGTGCAACTTTTTCTAATTTCTGAATCACTGCCTCTTCCAGGGCCCATAGGCATGCACTGGGGGAGTCCACCTGATCCCACCTCACCTGGAAAACCAGCCAGATACATCCACAGTGCTATCTCCTTCCCTAGACCTCCTCCAAACACCCCCCAGAGTATCCCACCCCCAAATGATGGGATTTCTCCAAGCCCAGGATGTCTCAACAGGGGGCCACTGGTCGATGGAGCAGCAATGGTTTCAGATGGACTGCTTGTACCATTCCCAAACAGTTACCTCCATGTAGACACTCTTTGTGGGAGAAGAGAGATTTCCCTTCCAGAATAATTACTCCGCTTGGAAGCGCACTAATTAGCCTGGAACAAAGTGTCTCAAGTGTCCACATGGGGAGCTATTGTGGAATAGCTTATTCTATCAGAGCTATTCTGGGCAATTTCCTCTCACAAACAGGCCATGAGATTTAATTTTCTGTCTTTCTACAAACAGATGAAAGGTCTGTGCTTACCAATCTCAAATCATTTCAGCCTTCCCTTCCAGGAACAAGCGATGGGTGCAAATTGTCCTGAATTCTCCTTTCTTTGGGACTCCCTAAATTTCATTGTGGGTTTTTTTGTTGTGTTTTGTTTTTAAGGGGGAGACAAAAATCAGGAAGATTTACACCACCAGGACTCTGGACCGTTTCCAAAGGGTGATGTCTAACCCAGCATAAATTAACTTGAACAATGGAAAGTGAGGACAATGTTCTTGAGCATCCCGTGAACACGCCAAGGACTTACGCAATACATGTTTACCAGACAAAGGAAAAGACAGAGAAGAAAAAAAACAACCCAATGCCAAGTGGCTCTGTAAACAGAAGTACCCTCTCTTAACTGAGATTGCAGTGTTTCCAGAAATGCATGATGTGTTTTGTTAGCCTGTAATTCAATTCACCTTTCCCCAGCATGCGAGATGGTGATGAAAAAGGGAAGGAAGGTACTGGGGCAGAAGAGAAGAAAAGCCCATGGTGCTTATGGGGTTGGAAGGTGGGAGGACACTGGGGACTGTTTTGTGGAACCTTTAACACCCAGTGACGGGCAAACTGGTGAACATCAAGATAGACCCACCTCTAGCACAAATGTAGCCTTCTCACCTGGCTCTTGGCATCTTCTTGGCCTGATTCATTTTCTTCATCTCCCTTCCCACACAGCAGGTCTCGCAGATATGAAGAGGGAGAGCCAACTAGAAACACAAGAGCAGATTCACAGCAAAGCAAGAGAGAAGTAGGAAGGACCAAGACCAGCTGCTCTAGGAGACGAAGCAGAGAGTGGTTTCAGCTGTGGTTCTGAAAAGGCTCAGAGAGAGCTCTTCTGACCTGGAATGTCTGGGGACACCTGGGACATGGTGCATCAGGTCACCGCAGGGACAGTGGGGGACAGACAGGGAGCCAAAGGGCTTTGGAGAGCAGAGGACAAACCATCCACTTTTCGCTTGGTAAAAACACCACCACTTTGGTTTCACTTGTACGTGATCTTCTTAACATCTGTCCCACTTTATGATAGCTCCCTTATTTAAAAATAAATCTTTGCAAAAACAAAAACAAACAAAAAAAAAAAAGAAGGAAAAAAACCAACTCTGCAATTTGTTCCTCCAAGCTGGGCTGCCTTTCTGGCCCTGATTTTATCAGAGTGGAGACAGGCTGTCCTTGCAGAATGATTTTACCATCTTGAAAATGATTACAGAGCTGCACAATGCCTTCAGCTCACCATGTAACAATATTTTTATACGCTGTCTCGTTAGATCGCCGCCCGGGTTGAGGATGTTTTCAAACATTGTCTCTTCATGGTCGGCGTACCGCAGTACCAGGAATAGAGTGACGAATTGGAGGGAGTTCAGAGGGTAGTGGCAATAATCAGAAATCTGATTTACAAGGAAATGTTAAGAAAGCTGAATCCATTTTGCTTGGCTAGAGTGGAGAACTGAGCATCCACCCGCAAAGGTCTGGAAGGGCAAGAGGCAGGTGCTGGGGAAGGTGGCACCTGGTGTAGAAGTAGAGTAAAAATTAATAAATTAAAAAGCACAGGTGCTTTCTCCAAAATGTTTTGTCTCAGCAGATCTGGTAGGGATTCGTGGAAGGATCATTGCTGGAGGGACAGGAAAACTCAATTGGAAACATGAGATAAAAATGACCCCCTAGGCAATAGTTCTGCTTAGGCAGAGATGTGGATTGCAAGACCTGCTGGGTCTGCTTCTCTTCCAAACTCCCTGCATCCCAAACCACCACTGAACAACAGTGACAGCCAGCCATTAGTGACCTGAGCTGCCATTGAATCTGTGCTTAGAGGGTGACCAGCTCCAGAGCTCGCTGTCACCCCTCGGTGTCACCTGAGCCCCCTGTCCCCTGGCCCTGGGTAGGTCACACCACATGCCTGAATGAACCGATATTATCCCTGCAAATAGAGTTCACGGCATGTTGCACACTTGGGGTTTTTTCTCCCCTTTATAAATACATGTGCTGTAGCATGGCTGCACTCCCTGAACCAGGGGGGTGAGCAGCCTGTGATTAGACGAGAACGAAATGCTGATTATGGGTTAATTAGCTAGGCTAATAAACTGCCTGTAGCTTCATATAGGAGAGAAACTGTATTTCATCACATAGAAAACAGAGAAGAACATAGAGAGGAAGAATGCTTTTCTTAGAAAGGTTGAAACTCATCCCCTGGGAAGGAGGGAGGGAGGGAAAGGGATGCCCTGCATGGATGCAGAGGGACATCAGCAGATGACAGCAGGTGGAGGATCCAAATTCATCCCTGGTCCTGCCCTACAGCCAGGCTGGAGGAGCAAACTGGGGCTGCTGGAGAGGCTGGGGAAGCCGCAGGGGGAGGAAAGCCAAAATCACACCGATGAGAAATGTTATCTCCAGACATGTTCCCCAGCCACTGCCAAAGGTGGGTTGGCAGCTGGCAGGGAGAGCATCTCAAAGAGACAGGGCTGTGGGGAGCCCCAGCAGGAGCCAGGGTGAGGGGCAGGAGCTGGGGGACAGAGCACATTTGGTACTAGAGAAGTGAAAGCAGTTCAGCCAAAGCTAGCCAGGGCTGCAGCACATGTGCAAGACCACAGGAAAGGGACAATCCTGCCCAAGGGAAGAATTAAATGATCTACAGTGCCTACACAAACCAGTTGTTTCTATTGCTCATCTCTCTCTGAATCAGATATTTAGAGGTTTATCTGAAGTGCCATTTCTTCCTTTCCTCCTTTCTTTCTTTTTTTGGTGGAGGAGATAGAAACACCACCACAAGCCCTCACCTTCCTGGTGGCATTTCTGCTCCCAGAACTCCCCACAACAACCAGATGCCCTGGAAAAAGCCAGGCTGGCTTCACCAGCCTCTTCCCATGGACCTGGTACCCAACCAGCCTGGCACCACATCTGCCACGGCCCCATGGGGCTGATTATCTCTAGCTCAGCATCTTGGTCCACAGCTCATCTGTAGGCAATGCTCCTTGCCCCATTCACCCTGTCATGATGGGAACATACATGCAAGGCTCTGGCATAAATATAAATACCCTCCCATCACATTTCACTGTAATTAATAATTACACTTAATAACTTCTGCTTAATATCCTCCATATTTGTGTGGGAATCTGTGACACACAGAGGACTGGACACGCTTTCTCAGTACACGCAGCGTGATTGCCCCATATGTCGTGCAGTTTGCAAGAAAAAGGAGAGGGACAAACAAATGGCACTGGGAAAAAAAGATAATAATGTGGATTTTAATTGAATTTCATGTTGCTGATAAAAATAGGGCTGACAGCTCTGAAGATCAGGGTCTTTTCATTCTACAGTGGATATAAGCACCAGATGCTCATGGGTATCGCCAAATCCTGTCCTGGAGGGTTTGAGAGGACTTTTGGTCTGGAGGAAGGCCACCCCTCCAAACCACGCTGTCATTGTCCACTCAGCCCTAATGGTCCTGGGGAGAATTTTGTCACCTAAACTCTGCATATGGAGTTTCAACCACTTAAATTTTCTTCCTGTACCATAAGTAGGCAAGGCTAGAAATAATGATGATGGAAATGGTGGTGGTGGGGAGAGAGGTTTGGACATGGTGATTCAAAAATCTTCCTACAAAACCTTTCTAATTGGGCATTTACCTAAGCTGCAGTCCCTGCCACACAAAGCCGTTGCTTAAAGCCGTGCATGCAGCGAGGCAATTGCCATTTTATTTTGCTGGTTATTATTTCTCACTGGAAAAAGGGGGGGGGGGGGGGG
>NW_010321162.1:28526-38870 GCF_000700745.2 Antrostomus carolinensis
GACTTTTTTATCAGGTTTCAGCCACTCTGCCTGATGTTCAATAAAAGAAAACCTATCTCTGTTAAAGTTGAGTAGCCCTTTACAGAACAGTCATTGCCTGCAACGTAACCTTTAAGCACCTGGCTGTCTCTTAAGTTAATGCAGGTAGAGGATGGAGAGGAAGTTACAGTCACTTCTGTATGTTTGAAAAATGCAGCTACTTCTCTTAAAATTCAGCAGCCAGCCACAGACACTTTGACTGGCTTCATTGATATTGGTTTTTTTCAGTTTTCCTGAAATCACTATCTGTCACCTTCCCCCTGCCCAGCTCAGCTGCCCAAGTCCCCACGCAGGCAGGAGAAGAGAAGCAGAGTCATCCTGTGCTTCAGGGACCAGCATCAAATCCCCTTTCCACAGATGATGCTCCAAGTGGGAAACCCCTAAACCTCCCCTTTTGGCAGCCCCTCCAGGAGAGTGCAGAAGGAGACAGCAGTTCCCAAGCAAAGGTCTGGGCAGCAAAGTAGGGGGTGGTGTTGCACCCCAAGCCCTCAGTGTGCTGGTCCTCACCATCATGGCAGCTCATGCTGGGACGTTCATGCACCTGATGTGCTCTCTCTGCACCTCTCTGAGTGTGACTGCAGCAGCCAGGAGTGGCTTCAGGATAACAAACCATCCCCAGATGCACCACACACCACTGGGAAGGCAAACCCATCCCACCAAGAGATTGGGATCTCTGCGTGCCTGCACGTGCAGATGCATCACACACTCCTAGGGTTTGCCATGACCATAAGCTCTTCCACTACAACCACCCCAGCAAGGTAAGTTTACAGCTGGGCTGCTCACACGGGCAGGGGCAGAGCCATGTTAGAGCCTTTGGAGGTCTTTGGCATGGCAACCTAAGATGTCCCATGAAAAAGCCCAACCCTTTTGCAACAGAGATGGTCCCTGCAGTGCTATTCTCCTCCAGGAACCATCACCAGGCTCAGGAAGGACAGTACTCAGGATACAGGGCTGCAGGATGGCCAAACAAGGACACAGGCAGGTGACCCACTGCATCCCTTCACACACATCCATCCCCATGTGCTCTGAGCCACATCAGCAGGGACAAAACCCCCATGGCTTTGCTGGTGTGGCTCTACAGAGAGGGGTGGCAGAGCCCAGCCAGAGAATACACAAGCACCGGAGGAAAGCTGAGCCCTCCCCACGCGACTCGTGCCACGGCTGCATCCCGTGTTGGGGGGTTCAGGATTTAGGGTGCCCCCGGCACCTACTGCATAAGTGACAAGCAGCTGTCAGCAGCTCACGGGGGTCTCCAGCTGCCTGCAAATTTCCGCATTAAAGCTGTAAGCTCTCATGCCTCACTTGGGACCAATAAAGCAGGATAGGGTAGAGGCTGTCGTGATAAATGGGGCATAAATCACACCTCCCCCTCCTCCTTCCCCTTCCTTGGGGGGAGGTGGTGCTACCAGAGCCTTCATGAGCCCTGCTTCAACATCCTCAGACAGGTCCTCTTCTGCCTGTGCAGTCAATTAGAACTTCATCAGAAATCAATTTGCGAGGCCCAGCTGAGATGTACCTATAGATCAGGCGATGCCAAGTGATTATTACACTAATGGAATATTCCATTGATTAATTGAATATTTAAGTCCTGAAATGTAAGCCCCACTGTCTTATCTCTGGCTTGTTACGGAGCTGAGCAGCAGAGACGTTGCACCAGCATGAGAAGCTAACCTCAAGTCTCACTTTTTTGGGGGTGAAAGGCAGAGGGTCTGGTCCTGGTCACCTGGGAAATGTTTTTACCTCTTTGGTAGACTCCTCAGCCAGCCTGAGACACTCCTCTTTCCTGTGGGAGAAAAAATAATGTCCTACCTTTTATAATAGGGTGGGCCTGGACACTTGTCCTGACTGGTATGTTATTCAGAAACCATGCATTCTGGGTGATGGATGAGAAGGTCCATGCTAAATAACAAACACACCTACAAAAGCACATACAATAACTGATGAACAGGAGAAGATGCTGTTGGGTCCATTGCCTGGACTCCTTCCCAGGGCTTCCCAGTTGACCTCCATGGCCAGGCAGCACCCATCTCACCCACCTCTTCCTCCCATGCAGATTCTGAAAAGCTCAGCCTTTCTCTGCCTGTTGCACAGCACAAGCTTGGATGGCCCAGCCCTGTCCCGGGGAGGACACTACTCCTGTTGCCCAAGCCCAGGGAGGAAATCCTCCATGATTTATTTTCTGTTTTATACACAAGCAGATGTCAGGACTGCAGATCATAGCCAGCAGGTCAGGAAGGTCATTCAAGGGTTTTCCAAGCTCCTCTACCCACAGCCCAAAAGCTTCTCCACACCACAAAAGCCCCAGGTGTCCAGAGGGCAAAGGTGGCCAGATGCCTCCTGCGTCAGGCTTCCTGATTTGCCGCATGGAGAGGGCCAGGTTACTTGTTCGGTGAAACACCTGGTTAAGTGCTTTGTTGGATGAAGGCCATAATGACCAAGAGAGAGAGAAACAAGACAGAGATGGGGGAGAAGGGAGGGATGGAAGCAGCAAGTGGAAGAGAGGTGGGCTGCAGCTGGAGTAATCATCACCAAAGGGCCCAGCAGTGGGTTAAGGAATATTATCCCCAAATGGTATTACATTATTAGCTCAGCAGAGAGCCATTAACTAGATGAACAAGAGAGAGGACTCCAGTGCTCTGCACAGAGCTTCTGCTCCCATGCCAGACAGTGAGGTCTTCTTCCCTGACTTGAAGAGCACTGGCTGCCCATGCCCAAACCCTATGGTTTGGCTGCTAGAAGGAAGAACCATCCAACCCAGAAAGGTGACCTCCATGGCAGTTGTTCAAAGGACTGGAGAGCCATTTGCTTTCCTTCCAATAAGGCTACAAACATCCCCTCAAAGTCTTCTTCCAAGGAGGTGTTAGAAGCTACAACAGTGGTCGCTGTTTTCAGAGAAATCATTGCAAGGGTGCAACTGGATTCTTGTTCCCACCTGCTGCCTATCTGCGAGGCCTAAAGTGATGGCTGTGATACAGCCACAGATGGCAAGATGCACATAAGCTCCCTGTTGTTCCCACCTTCCCTTCTCCCTGTGCACAGCATCTGCCCATCTGCCCTAGGTATCAGAAAGGACCCTGGAGCCACCCAGGCTGAAGGGAGCACATGGAGAACAAACATGGTGCCTCTCTTCTGGCTGGAGATCAGGTGTCCTCTCTGCACCTCATCTTCACACCCATCTTTGCACTGCCCTGGTCACCACTGGGGACTCCTGGTCTCTACTATTGAGCCCAAGGTGTACTGGGGTCTTTGGCTTGAGCTCTGGCAGTTGAAGCTGTCATGGAAGCAGCATCATTTTGCCCTCTTTATGAATGTTTTTCTGAGCAGGAAGGTAAAACTAAATGGAGAAGGAAAAACAAGTATTGATGGAACAGCTAGAAGGAAGAAGAGAGCTTTTTGTTTCACTGAGAGACTTGACCTTTCAGTGGTAGCTTCAAGAAACCTCAAGCAAATGTGCTTTGCTGGCATTTTCTGCAGGTGAATCTTTGGGAGTTGTCATCCCCTCTCTCAGGAGATAGAGATAAGGTCTAGACATCTATTACCTTGCAGGTTCTGGGTGTATTGGAGACCCCAGGAGTCTAGAAACCCCCAGTTGGTGAGATCAGGTTCTGAAAAGATCTGAGGGTCTTTTCAGTCTCTTCAGCCATGGCTATGTATTGGCTCAGTCTTTTCTCAAGCAGCCGATCCCTTGAAACCCAGCATTTCTCCTGCTCAGCAGACCCTCTTGCCCTCATGCACAGATCTGCTAACAAGGCTGCAGTGGGACGTGGGTCTGCAGTGGCCTCATGCACTCTCATGGTCTTCAAACCACACTTTAGTCACAAAACACAACAGACTCATAAAAGTAGCACAGAAAGATGGGCCAGAAATGAAACACATTCCATGGGGTTTGGGTTTGCATTTGCAAGAGAGAAAGTTCATCCATGCTGGTGTAAAACCATACAGCCCCTTCTCTCCCATAGCAATGAAGAGCAAAGTGACCAGGCTGCCTTCCTTGTAGGAGAGGGCTGGTGGTCCCAGGCATACTGCTGGCTCCAGGAACTGAGGGGAGAACTGGAAATCAGGCAGTGAACGGGGTTGTGCTGTTGATCAAGGAGAAATGAGATGCAGAATGATGGAGAACCCATCTTACCCATCTGGCCTTGATTTCCCTTAGCTTCTCTTTAGCCAGAGGGATGCAGGAAGTCCATGGTAAAGGAATTACTGCAGCAATGTCCAGACACACGCTGGGGGAGGCTTGTCATCCACCCAGACATGGGGCTCCATCTCCCGCTGTGCACGGAGCAGGAATCCCTTTGGTAAACCCTGAAACATGGCCCCTGGGGTCAAGGGCAGCTGAAGCAGCTCAGGGGCCAGCAGCACAGCAGGATGGCTAGTGCAGGGTACCACAGCCAGTTCAAACAGCATCGCTGTTGACATGGGGAGAAGAGACACCACCTGAGCGGGATTTGTTGTCCCCCAGGCAGTGCACAGAGGTCAAATGTGGTCCCCGTGGCCCCTGCCTCCCCTGCAGCCTCCTGACAGGGGCTGCTACAGCTGCTGAGCACCCATAAACACAGGGACCATCTACGCTGACCACCCAGAAATACACACACCATCTTTCTGTACCCTTGCACAGAGTGCAAACATCACTGATTTTAGAAGAATAATCCCCAGGCCTCCCTGCAGAGGTGTTTTACTCAAAGGCAGAAAGCCTGGGGTGGTATTTCCATCCTGGTAGCCCTTCAAGAGGAGCAGTAGGCAGCTCTCCCTTCTCTGCCCTCCCCAGGCTGCTCAACCTCCCTGAGGACTGATCCTCAAGCTGTAGGGAGCTATTCCCCCCAGGGTCACGCCAAACCCCTCCATCCCAGCCTTGCTAGATAAGACAATGAAGGGGGAGAGGAGGCAGAGACACAGTACTGCCTACTGCAGCCCCACAGCAGAGACCCAGAGACCCTTCTTCTGCCTGAGCAACCTCAGCTTCAAACCTAGAAAACGGGGAGAAAAAATGGAGGTATCAAAACCATGGAATGAATCACAGGGAGATTTCAGACTGATAAATATTTTAGACTGACAACTATTCCTGTCCTTGAAAGTTCATTTATCAAATTCTCAGCAAGGCCTCCACATCCCAGGACCATAAATACTGAGACCTATTTTAACAACCGCTTTCTTTGTGACCAATACCAAAAGTATGGAAACTTGTTACAGATCAACCTATATCCTTGCTTATTGTGGTGTGATTTATTTCACCTACAAAGGCTATATTCAAATATACTTCTGGTGTAATTACAGTCCCTGGCTGTGTGGGATCCATTTGTGAGCTGATTGTACCTTGTTTCGATAGGACTCCACACAACGATGACAATTTAGAAACCATGGCAGGCATTAGTACCACAGCAACATAAGCAGCCTCAGTCTTAGGTGCAGGGAGTTTTATTGTCTGTGGAGGGAAATTTTGATCCAAAATCAGGACAATCTGCTTATTGTTAGGAGAATAGAAATGTTGGAAACTCGGAGCTGTGGTACTCTCCCTTCCTTGGCACTGATGTAGTTTCTGAGCGATGCTACACCAGCTCATCTCTGACCCCTGCGATGGGTACCACAAACTCCAGCAGGTAGGCATGGGTCCTGCCTCTGTTTCTCTGCAAGCCTCAGACTTCTGAAGGACTTGAAGGGTTGGGTTTTGTTGGGTATTTTGATAGTTTTCTCCTTAAATTAGCCCTGAATTTTTGGGGTTTCCCAGATGCTCCCCACATGACGGAGCAGAACTGTGAGCCTTTTGCTAAATGCCACAGAGCCCTTCATTGTACCACTTCCCTGTTAGCAATAGCCTGCCATGATAGAGGGGAGATTTGCTCTGCTCCTTTCTGTCCTGTGAATAAATTTCATCCTTACACCAGCCCCAGACTGCGACATCCCAGTGCTGAGCAGCTGCCAGGCTACTCGGTTCCCACCTCCAAGCACCATCTTGGCTACGAGCTCTTTAAGCAGAGCCTTTGCCTACCAGGCACTCTTAAGCACATTTCATTCATGAATTAAGTCCCTGACAGCCCATATCTCTATGATCAATATGTTTGTTTATTAGCAGCAGCTGCTGTGTTTTAGCAAAACTGGAGGGCTCCAGCAGGAGCAGCGTGCTCTAACCGCAGAGCAGGGCTTGGGATGGGAAGGAGAAGGACCTCCTGCTGGCAAATGGGAGCTGGGCTGGATAAGATTTCACGCTAATGACCCTTTAATTGAAATCACTGCCTGGGACAGATTGCTCAGCTTGGGGATGTCTGCGCTGATGGCTCCTGGTTTGGCCACTCCTGAGATGAGTCCATTAACTCAGAAGCAGTGAACAAAAGCAAGCGAGAGGGATAGCGAGGGGTTGTCCATCCCCAGCAGAGCTGATCTGCCCATCCAAGGAAGCCCAAGACAGCAGCTGGTGTAAATGGAGACCTACACAAAGGGAGCAGAACGTGCAGCTTGTTAGACCTTATGCTTCTGCTTTGCTGTGTCTGCTGACCCAGGCTGGATGTGGTCCCTAGTGTCTCAATCTCTGGATAGGGTTGTCTCCATGTGCTGGTCTTGTGTGCCCAGGAAGGGGAATCAGGACACCTGGGCCTTATCCCCAGCTCATGGTGTGACCTTACCCTTCGCTTTGCATTCGCTCCACCTTCCTCTCTCTCAGTCTCGCTGCATGGATGTGTCAAGGCCGTAGTATCTGCCTACCCTAACACATGCTAGGCAGGAAGATGGACACAGCAAAGAAGAGCCCTACCCACTTTCACCCCACCCATCAGAGCAGGGCATGTGTGTGGGTCTATGCCCTGTAAAACTGGAGACCCTTCCCCACCAGGCAGGCTGCAGGTGAAGGGCAGAACATGGGGTTCCTCCCCACAGAGGCCGGGGAGCTGTGATATGAAACTCGGGATTGGCACCAAGTCCCTGATAGCCACAGAGATGCTCCAAGGTACAGTTGCTACTCTGGGCATCCACCTCATTCCCAGCCAAAATGGAACCTCCCCATCCCCAAGGACCCTTTGTATCATAAGGTTTATTATGGGATGGACAGTGCTAATGAAACCCAGACTTGTTAGACGTAGGCAGCTCTTTTGGGCCTGTTTTGTAAGTGGAAATGTTGATGTGTGTCTCTTGCAATACTAAGAGATGTCTGAGTGCACAGAAAGGAGGGTTACGAACCTGCTTTGAATGCATTTATTATTCCCATTAATTACTATGCCTGCTAAAGAGGACCAGCTGTTCTAGGAGGCTGTGGTACCAATTTATCAGGAGAAGATTCCAACAGAAGTCGCAGAGAGTTTTCCTCTGAACTTAGGAGGATGGAAGATGGAGGTTTTTTAATTAGAACTTGTTATTAATGGGAACGTAGCAAATTAAAAATAGTCTCCCTCCCCCCACTCCCTATTATATGAAGCTCTGATCTCAATTAGAAAGATCAGGGACTAACCATTGAATGGGAATTACTGAGATGAAAACTGATTGAAAGACAAAAAACCAAAGACAGAGGCACCACAGGGAGAGAATGGAGACGGGGAGCGGCAGGACCAGGAAACAATGAGCAGAGGCTGGCGGAGGCGGCCTGCAGCTGCCGGGCATCAGAGCCACAGCCCAGAGCTGGTGCCTTTCTGCTTTCCCCTGTGGTGAGGACACCCTCCCAGGGCTGCTTCTAGCAGGGACTGTCCCATCTGGAGCTGTTTGGGTAGGGGTTTGAGACATGCTGCTGGGCATCATCTGTACCCCAGCCTTGCAGGATCAGCAGAGTGGGGCCATAGGGTCTGGCCTATATGGGCATCTCTATAGGAAGGGCAGGTCTCTGTTCCCAGGCTCAGGGCCACTTGGGGTGTTTTTGTACAAAACTGGTGCCTGCAGGCTCCTATCTGCTTGTCATTGCACCTACAAAGGTGTCCCATCTCATCTCACCTCCTTTCCTCAACCCTCCTCCCACCTCACCCTACCATCGCTGTGTGGCCCCAGCCCAAGGGTCCTCACCACAGGCTCTGCCATCCTGCAGGTTGTGAACAAGGTTACACCATGCCCCCAGCTCTCTGGTCTTGTCCTGCTGGTTCCTCAAATCCAGCAGCATTGAGGATGTCCTGAAGCTGCTGAGTTCTCAGCAAGAAATTACCAAATTGGTCCCCAGGACCTCCACCCCGGGAGCTGTAGCCCCACCACCCAGGTTGTCTGGGTGAGCAAGGAGGGGGTAAAGCAACCTACTGTCTGTTGGGATGGGGGCTTTGTGTTTCATTTGTTTTTTTCCCAATCTGAGTCACACCAAGTTGGGGAACGGGCAGTGAGGAGTCAAACCTGGGGTGATGCAAAGGGAAGGCTGATTCTGACTAAACCCACCTCCTGCATCCCGTTGTTTGAAAAACTTGGTTAATGACTTCTTAATGAGAATATCATCTGCTCCTTTCTCTGGTCACCTGTGGATCAGAGCTCCCGTCTTCCTGCCAGCAGATAATCCATGCCATATTCTAGGGCAGGCAGGGACCTTAGGCTGAAATTACAGCCTTGCTTACTAATTGCTGCATGTTCTCTCTCCGTAGGTATATCATTGCCAGCAATTAGCGCAAAATCCTTTCCCACTCTTGTTAAGTTCCTGTGCTGCAGTTAAATACTCCCAGATCCCATTTAAATGATTTCAAATGCAATTCATTCTGGCTTGTTAAATAATTCCACAGCAGTGTTTGTCGTCTTCTCTCTCTGTTTTCCAACAGCTACTTTCTCCCAGGAAGAACACAATGACTGAAGAACAGAGAAGGGGGAAGGAGAAGTAATATGAAAACTGAGAAATTTGGGGTCCATCCTCTGCACCTGTATTTTCACTTCTTTTTTTCCTTTCTTCTCAGGCTAAGTCTTCTCCTGGTAGCGGGATTTTGAGATCTTATGGCCAAGGGAGAACAGGTCAAGCCAGGGCTCTGCCCATGGCATGCTGCACCACGTAACCAAGCACAGGGAGCTGCCTTGTGCGTCCCACTGCCTCCTCCTGAGTCCAGGGCTGTGGATGGACAGAGTTGAGGGTCAGTGAGACAGCAAGCAGCTGCTCAGGTCCAACTTAGGTTGCACTGGGGATGACCTGCCTATTCCACATGTGTTTGTCCCATTTCTGAGCCTTATCCCTGCTTCCCAGATCTTCTCATCTTTTCCTTCCTGCACCAGCCAGTTTCCATATCCCCATGTTGCTGGTCCAGTGCCCCATGGCCTTGCCCACCTCTCCTAGAAAATGTGATCTTTACCTTGACTCCCACATTAGGTGCAGAAGCAGTGGAGGGGGGAGGCTAGGATGGGCTGAGTTCAATGCCTGCCTGTCATCACCATCTACACAGCATCCCATGGCATTTGTCTGTCACAAGTCACAGGACAAGGTCACAGTCACACAGTCCTGCCCTTTGACCAGGGTTGTGTACACCCATTCAAAGGCAATCCTCATGTTGTCCTTCTCGAAGCAGCTGTATTACATCATCTTTTGGTTTCATCTCCTGGCGGTGCTGCCAAGCCTCACGCGTACGCTGCACACTACCCAATATTGGATATTTTCCTTAAAGCCCCAGTTCCTGGAGACAAGTGATTCGATGAGACGGTTTATACTGAGAAATAAAAAAGGAAAGGTTCTAGTTCTTGTGGCTGAGGGAAAAATAAATAAAAGCTGTGAGTGTTATCTGAGTTCAACCTACTGGTTCCAGACCCAGAAGGCAAGTGGAAATAAAACAGCATTTAATATCTTTATTTGAATTTGGAGACCAGACTGGCGAGCTCTGAATGTCTGAGGTCAGTGCTATGGCATCTGTTGTGCCTCTGCACTGAAGAGGAGGCAAAAGAGCCAGGCTCATCTCCTTAGGTAGATCTTTGTGGCTCCACAGCCAGAGTTCTGTTCACCATGAGGAGGGACATTGTGGCAGGGAAGAGCTCCCCATCTCCATCCGGAATATCCAAACTCCCACTGCAATTTCCATAGCTTCTTATTCCCTCCTGTATCTGCATAAAATGCTGCCACTTGCTAAATTTGATGGTTAACCTGTTCCCACCCCGAGACATTACCTGAAGTGATCTCCATATTGATATCAGTGGCTTTCAATTTGCAGTCCTTGAGGCCTGGGGGGTCCGTGACTACTTGCAAGGAGTTGTGAAAAGGTTGCAAAAAAAAGCAATTGCCTTTCTGCCATTCAACAGGCCACGGCTGTGTTACCATTAGAAAATTTGTAGTGGTCCTTGAGTTGACGAAACTGAAAGCCACTGTGCTAAATGCATTAAAGATCCTGTGGGATGAAGGGTGGAAGAACAAGAGAGAGTGCTGTCAACAAGGGCAGCTGCCCGACTGCC
>NW_010321162.1:38898-40275 GCF_000700745.2 Antrostomus carolinensis
CACAGGGTTCAAAATATGACTTTGTGTTCATTGCTGCGTGTGTTCGTTTACGCCAGAATGAGTTTTGAGTGAGATGGGTGGATTAACTCCTCAAGCCACTCTGTTTCCAGGGTGGGAGTGGGTGACATTGAGTGCTCACAGCTCATGGTCCTCTTGAATGGCTTGGATGAGAAATGTGAGCTGGGTCAGAAGGGAATTAGCACTGAAAGGGGTGAAAGCAAACCAGAAATGTCACAACAGTGTTCACGTCATCAAGTTTGCTACTGAAAATCAACTTGGCTAGCCACAAACCTCAGACTGGAACGCCATCTTATTACCTGGCAGCCATGGCATTGCAAGGATGGTCCTGAAAAACACCCTCTAGGATAAATGGGGCAACGTAAGGGAAATCTCTGCTTGAAAAATATGTGTCCCCATCTGTTAAACAATGTTCAGGTGCTCCTGCATTTACGCTTCCTCCAGATTTATGTAGCGATGGCTTTCTAAGGCAGATTGCCTATGAGAAGAACAGATGGAGGTAACAATCCTCCCATCCAAGCTTTGTACCAGGACTGAAAAAGTTTGTAATCTGGTTCTTGTTTACAGAGCCAAGGCTTCAAATCAAGCCCCCTCTGGTCTGACTTCTCAGGTAGCTCAGGAACCCATGGTGGAGCTGAGATACTCCTGGTTTTACTTATTCTTTTCTGCTTGTTTCCCATCAAGGGCTATTTTGTGAATGCAGTGATGCTGTCAGGGATGTTTTCTTCATGGGCAGCCCCTGGGGTCAAGAACATGAGCCAAAGGTAACAGGGCAGCTGAGCCGAGATTTCCTTCTTCCCCATGAACGTGGGAGAGTATTTTTTCAGGTGTCTGAGCCACCTTCCCAAGCTTCATGACCAACTGGTGAGCAAAGTCTCCCTACTACCCTGAACTTTTCATCAGCACAAAATTTGCTGTAAAATGGAAAAAGTCATTTAGTGGAAGCAAAATAACACTCATATCAGCATCTTAGCTTCAGATTTCTTTGTTTTCTGTATCTCCATCGATGTTCAAAGGAAAACAATGTGATTGTTAATTACAAACTGGTTTGAATGCATGAAAGGAACTGTTTCAGAGCCAGAGCCAGCCAGAGGCAGGAAAGCTGAGAACACAACACGTACCGAACTGCTTTAAAGAGCAGAAAGTCCCGTTGTAATTAAGGCTGATGCAATTGTTGTAATAGACACAAGGTGGAAACGTTACCTTGCTTAGCTTCCCACTTATCTCTTCTCTGCCCTTTGGGTTTTGCTTTGGACTAGGTGGAAAATGCTGAAATATCAAGGGAGCACTTTGCATTTCAAAGAAGATAATGCATAAGCCATGGTGTGATTCATGAGTTGTCTATTGATGCATTGGCAT
>NW_010321162.1:40301-42510 GCF_000700745.2 Antrostomus carolinensis
GAAAGCTGGTGCTCCCCTATGGTCATCTTCTGCTGGCAAGTTGGAGGTGTACAGGAAGAGACCAGTTGAAGTCTGGTAATTAAACCTCCGTGGGAAATAAAACAGAGCTGGAGCTTGGTGCTCAAAATATATGAGCTCAAAATATAGTTGCTTAATGCTCAAAACATAGCTGCTTTCCCCTACTCTAGATGATCCTTTTAATCCCTCCATGACCCACCCCACTGTGGGTAAAGCAATCACAGCAGCCTGGGGCTCTGCCCCTCTCTCAACCCAATCCCAGCCATGTGTCCCCACATCAGCAGCTTCATGCGTGACCCAGCCCCTGCCCTCCTGGGGGGCTGCAATGCTCCCAGGGTGGATTTTCTCCTCTGTAGGAGTCATGCCAGCATCAGTGCCCCCCAACAGCCTGCTCACAGCCCCCAGCCAGGAGGCTGCCTGACCCCAACCCTGCCACACAGTTATTTTGTCCCCGCCAGCTCCAACCACGAGGAGCGGGATGGTCAGCGGTGACACCAAGCTGGTGGCTGTCCCTGGGGCTATGGTCTTGCTCCACATTGTGGCTCTGCTCCTCCTCCTCTGCTCACAGTCTTCCTCCCACAGAGCTGGTGACTAATGCTGGTGGCACACGTGGCGTGCATCATCCCAACGTGCGTGGGTGTGCGAGGGTGAGAGAGCGAGTGCATGGAGGAGTTGGGACTGTGCTTGCGAGAGTGTGAGATGGTTGCAGGAGCCTGCATGTGACAGTGGTAGAGGGGGGACAGCCCGGGGACCACCAGGGCAACCAGGCTCCCTAGATGGACACAGCTGGGAACATGAATGGACGTCCAGGTGGCACTTTCTAGCAGGACATTGCTCCCAGGATTTTGCTCACCCAGAATGAATGGGGGCATGGACTTGCAGAAGATGGAAGCACTGGGCATGTTGGAAAACTGAGACTCCTGGGTTTCTCTTACATGAGGCCAAACAGAATGGCTGAGACCCTCAGGGCAAGTCATGCCCCAGCCCCTTGCCTCAGTTTCCCCCTAGGCAACACTTGATATTGCCACAGCCAATATTTTAAGTGGTCTCCCAGGCTGCCATTCTTTCACCGGCATAGTGCAGCTCCAGGACTTGATACAACACAGCTCATGCTGCACTGAGCCATCAGCAGTGACCGTCAAGGTTGATGTGTGGGAATAAGGAGACAACGAGATGGGCCAGCATTGCCCAGTGTCCCTTTCATGGGCTGCTCCATCACCTTCGGGGGTGATGAGACCCTGAAGGAAAGGAGCCATTCTGGGTCAGACACTTAGGGGACCCTTCCCTCTCCCAGCAGTCCCACCAGTCACCGTTTATCCCCATTCCCCACACAGGTCACTAGTTGGTGGCTCCTGGGGGACACAGGATGCTGAGGGAAGCAGGAAGACAGATCCATGCAAACTCTCGACCCAGTCACAGAAAAACACATTGCATTGAGATCTCTTCTTGCCTGCTGTGTCCTGGCCAGCCTTGGGTGTCCACCTGTGTATGGGTGCTCTCGCCAAGGCCTTAGATGTTGCTCCCAAAGGCTGCAGGGCTCCAGCCAGGGCTTCTCTTGCTCTGTAGGAGGATACAGCTGGTGTTTGTGGCCAGGATGCTGCTGTGATCTCAGGCTTTGGCTGCAGAATAAGTCCCAGCATCCAGGCCACCAGGTACAGTAAAATACCATCCCTAGGATCTGCTGTCCCGTCAGACCACTGTGTTACATCATTTGTGGCTCACAAACTGGTTTTGAGGACTCACACCACATCTGCCACCTTCAATCACCCCACCACACACCTGCATGGCCAGGACAGCCAGGACCGAGGTCCTTTGCCCTCATTCTCTCTTGTCCCCCCGGTTGCACCTCCTTGTCACCCCGCCACGGAGAGGCTGTCCCCGAGGAAGCCGGGTAGTGCTCTTAAACAAGACGGTTAACTCTCCTGTTTTCCACGCACAGAGGCATGTGTTTTGTTTTTTACAAGGCCACTTAAGAGCAGAGGAAGGGGTGAGCTGCTGGCTGCCGTGCCGGTGTCCCAGCGGGCTCCGGCGCCCGGCGTTGCCAACCGCAGCCCAGCGAGCCCGGCGTAATGGCCTGAAGAGTGGTGGAGAAAGCCAGAGCAGCCTGCTAATGTGAGCAGAGCAGACAGCACTGCTGCGGGCTCCTCACCCCCCTCCTCCTCCTCCTCCTTTCACCAGAGCCCTGCCCAGA
>NW_010321162.1:42610-49201 GCF_000700745.2 Antrostomus carolinensis
CTGAGACCTCCGACGGGGCTGGATGAGGAGAAAGGATCATGCTGAAGCCAGGGGAAGCCTCTCCTCCCACCCTGCATTCCCCCCAGGGGTTGCTCCAACACCACTGCTCGCTTCCCTGCCCTTGCCCTGCCAGCTCCCTCCAAGCCAGGCTGAGGGACACAATGTCCTGAAGCAGTGAGGAGGGCAGCAGGATCAGGGCTCCATAATCAGCTCAGAGGCTGGGAGCCATCTAATTGACTGAGGGTGTTAACTACCTGCGCACTGGATAGAACCCATGGGGAACAGATTGATGGGCAGGGAGATGGACCAATGGGTACAAAACAGGAAAAGTCATCACTGAAGGTTTGGGTAGAAAAATTATGGAACAAGTGCCACTGAAACTGCATCTAACAGCCACTGTTCTTGCACACTGCATGTCCATGAGCAGGTACAAGCCATCAAACTGGACCTTCTTGCACTTTTCCAAAGTTCCCTGGTCAGACCCTACACAGGGCTGGAAATGCTGCCTCATCACCACAGATATTCTGGTCTTTGAAGACTTGATGGGGATGATGGAAGGAACAGCTCACTGACAGGTAACCCAGGCTGGAGAGAAGAAACTATTTCTGCTTGTTTAGAAGGAAATGGAGTGGCAGCTGTTGGCAGGTTGGACCAAATACATGTGACCAGGCAGGAGGCGGATTCAATGTTCACAGCCTAGGCTCTCCCATTTATCAGAAGAGCATTGCTTTCAAAGGGGATGGGGATGGACATCGGGTACACAGGGTAGAGGGCTCACCCAGATCTCACCAGAAACATGCTATGGGACAATAAGGACAGATTTAGAGATGCTGAAGGTGTTCAAGCTTCTGTTTGCAAAGCTTCAAGGCACCACAGTCAGCAGACGTCAAGGCAGCAGGTCAGCATCAGCATTGACTTAGAGGATTTCTCAAGACCTAAAGAGCCCCCTCAAAAGCCCCTAGAACTCAAACCCCACCATTGACCCCATGACCATCAGTGGTAAGTTTCACCATCTATCAGTGGTGGTGATTTGTCACATAAACCTTGTCCATTAGCAGCAGGATGGAGCCCCAACCAGGAGGTTTCATGGCAAGACCTGAGCTATTTTTGGCACCTACTGTTTGGATCAGACACAGACCTCAAAGGCACATCCAACCATAAAAACAGACAGGAGAAGCAACAAGTACTTCTCAGCCCTTGGCATAAAAGTACTCGTAAAGGAGGAAGAAGAGGACTTCAGCCCAGGTGGCACTGACAGAGTACTGCCAGCCCAGACCCATGTCCCCCCAGTCCTCCAGTGCAGATCCTCATGCCCCTAGGCTCACCATGACCTGTTCCCCTGGTATGTCCCATCCTCAACTGTGCCACAACATCCATCCCTTGCACCAAGGACATATTTCCCTGTCAGCCCTCATCTGGAAGGACCTCAAGGCTTTTGATAGCTCCTGTACCACAAAGCATTTTCCCAGTTTCTACATGAACATCTCCATTCCAGGAGAGTCCACAAACACCCGGCAGCAGTTTCAGCATCAGGGTAGACACGGGCTGGAAGATGCTGCCTGCCAATTCAGCAGTGCTGCGTACGAACACCTCAGAGGGGTCTGTTACAAGCAGCAAGCTGGCCAAATCCTGCTTATCAGATGGGATCTACCAACATCCCAGCTCACAGCAGTACCACTGCAGGTTTTTTGTCAGCTGATGATATGAGGCTGAAATGAAGATAAATGAGAGCAGAAATAAAAGAGATATCCCTCATCAAAACACATTTGAACTCAGGATAAAAAGCAACTTGGCGACAAGGGTTTCTTTTTTCTTTTCCCCAAACTTTGGGAACTCGGATGTGGGTGTGAATATCACTTTAAGGATTTATAAAATGACACATGGCCTCACCTGTCAGCACGCCAAAATCTGAATGTCGGTTTTAATTACACCGAATATTTTACTTTCTTATGCAGAGGCATAATCAATTATCTTATTTAAAGGCATTACGATAATGTGTGTGTAAAATGGAGCCATTCCCTGTATTGCATTAGATTCTCTAATTATAGGAGAATGTTTGGAGCTAAAATGTCAGCCTGTCATCTGGCGGGTGTGTAATTCATGATCTGCATTCGCCGGCGCGGATGGAGCTGACAAAAAATTGCATATATTCCCTTCCACTGCTTTGGCCTCAAATTTGCCTGGTCTGGAGGTGATAAATCCCACCCTATCTCCCTTCCTGAAGCACAGCGAGTTGATCCCATCCTGTCCTGGGTGGATGATGCCGCGGGGAGCTGAGTGTGATAAAGTGTTTTCTGTTGGTGGGTGTTTCTTAGTTAAACCTTGGCATGCTCGGAGATCAATCGTGGGAATATAGATCAAGCTCTCAGCCAGTGTGGAGCTGTTAGGACATGATCATGGGCTTCGCAAACAGGGGTCCCACTCAGTGGGAGGAGACCCAGACACGAGCAGAGCTGGAGGCAGAAGACAAAACCCACCAGGGACTTTTTAAAACACCCTCATCTGAATTATGAATAATGAAAGCCCTCCAACTCTCGGTTATTAAAGCAGAAGGATTAGATAAAAATAGTGTGCTTGTTTCTCAGGAGTTTAATCCTTTCTCTAAGCATTACTCAAGTGAAAGCAGCCTGGATGGCTTTGCTGCCTGTATTTTGCAGGACAGTTCATGATCGCATCCACATTGTCACTTCTAGGTGGGCAACCACACAGAGCAGTGGGAAGGAGAGACACCCCTTTGACTTGGGGCAGGGGGAAGGAGGAGCTTGGGCTTTTTGGAAGTTACAAAACTTTCTCAGTAAATGTGAAATGCTGTGGAGGGACTGCTGTGACAGCAACGAAACAGTGATGGTGACTCTCACAGGGTGAGGGGCAGAGAGGAGCATAGCCCTGGAGGTGACATCTCAGCCACACCATCACAAAGGGAATGGTCCTGATGAGGAAAATGCAGCTGGTGACTTTGCCATTGACCAACGGGACAAACCACATAGGGGAGTGCCATTGCTTTGTCCAGCTCACCCAGTCTGCTACCCAGACTGCAACACAGTCACCCCAAAAACAGACACTGTAGGACCAGACACTCCACACCACACGATGCCACCAGCTGTGGGCAGTGCAATCTCCTGGACTGCCCCTATGCCTGTGTCCTGGCTTGCAGACCAGGCCACTTTCTTGATTTTCTGCAGTGACCTGGATCCCTGCAGCAAACAAGGACCCAGGTCAAACCCTGTGCTTTCCGCATCATCCCTGGCTTCCCAACCCAGCACCTCCCTTCCCGGCACCACCTTCCCCACAACACGGCTATCCTAATGCAGGCATCATCCCAAAGCTGCTGAGGATCCACACAATGCCATTAAGAGGCTTATTAAAAAGTGATGCTCCAATTTAACACCTATTAGCCAGCACGGTGCCCTTTAGCAGCACAGGGGAACCTGCAAATGGAAGCCCCAGCTCCCAGCAGAACCCTAAGCGGCTGAGTTTAACTTTATGGCTCCAATTAGAGGAACACTAAAGCAGCACCAGCTCTGCGGATTTATTAACATTCATCCCATCCCCAGACCACTGCTGGTCAATGCCAGCAGCAGGCACAAGCAGGTGCTTTACCAGCCATGCCCATGCCACAGCAATGCTCCATCCACCCCAAGGAGAGATTTTGGGGAGCTTCTAGGGAAGGGATGGTACCAAATAAAGGAGTATCAGGATGAGCAGAGGCTGAACCCATCCCTGGTGGTTGTTGCTATTTGAGTTTCCTATTTTGGGGGGGATCTCACCAGCTGTCAGGATGTTAAGGTAAAGCAGAGAAAAGTCTCTCCAGGTTCCAGCTCTTCCCTCGGTCTGGATGAGCAGGATGAGGTGCGCTGCGAGAGCGGGAGGGAGAGCAGCCGCCTTCATGCACAATCTGGAGTTGTTTAAAATGCCTGTTTGTTCCAGGAGGTTCATAGGCCGCCTTTGCCTAATAAAGTAATTTTTTAGCATCTTGCATCACCCTAATTACTTGTCACAATAACAAGAGACAGCTCTCGCATGCTGTGCTCCCTGGCCCGGCTAGGGACGGCCGGCAGGAGAGACAGCGTGATGCACAAGTCTGAGGGGAGGACGGAGACTTGGCATCATCCATTCCCACCCCTCAGCCCCAGCGTTTGAGGTCATTTCCCCACACACCTGCTGTTTCCCATTTCCCCATCACAGCTCCCACAAGCAACAGCCCAAACACCACACGAGGGGCCCCTCTCACCCGGGTTGTGTTGTCAGCAGGACCCTTTGCTGGCTGCAGGGGTGGGAGCAGCATTTCAGCACTGTGCTGCTGCTTTGGGACCACAAATATCCCTTCCCTGGGACAGAGGGACTTAATAGAATTATAGAATATATTGGGTTGGAAGGGACCCTCAAAGGTCATCTAGCCCAACCCCCCTGCCATGAACAGGGACATCTTTACTAGAGCAGGTTGGTCTGAGCCCCATCAAGCCTGACCTTGAATATCTCCAGGGATGGGGCCTCCACTACCTGTCTGAGCAACCTGTTCCAATGATCCACCACCCTCATATTGAAGAGCCTTTTCCTAGTATCTGACCTAAATTTATCCTTTTCTAGTTTAAAACCATTACCCCTCATCCTATTGCTACTTGCACTTGTGAACAGTTCTTCCCCAGTTTCTTACAGGCACCTTTCAGGTGGACTCTATAAGATCTCCCCAGAGCCTTCTCTTCTCCAGGCTGAACAACCTCAACTGTCTCCGCCTGTTCTCATAGGTGAGGTGCTCCAGCCCTTTGATCATTTTTGTGTCCCTTCTCTGGACATGCTCCAAAACAGGTACACGTCCTTCTTGTGTTGAGGGCTCCAAAGCTGGACGCAGGATTCCAGGTGAGGTCTCACCATAACAGAGTAGAAGGGCAGCTCTGAGCCACTAATGCCTGCTAAGGAGATCCAGGGGTGAGGCAGGACAGCAGTACCAAGCAGGTCCTACTCCGGACCCTCCAGCAGCACATTGTCCCCTGTGCAAACCACTCATGGGGCTGCAGTCACCCCATGGCACTGCTGAGCCAAGGACTCAACCCTCCCCAGCTCCTGCATGCCCCAAGGAGCAGCCACTGCCCACATTGCTGCCTGCAGGCAGGGCAGCTCCCACCTTTCTGCTGTCAAAGCCCAGGAAGGATTTCATTGCTGCAATTTTCTCCCTGTCCCTACTGCTGGCTCATTACCCAGCGCGCCCCAACCAGTGTGTGCTGTCATTTCCTCACCATGAACAATGTCTAACAGCTTTTTTTTCCCCCCCTCTCTTCATTCAGACAAACAAACAAACAAACCATTCCAGGCTTTCATAACCAGAGGAAAATTAGTAGCAGGTGAAAGCAGATTTTAATGAGACCAAACTGCTCCTAATGTAGCCCAGGAACAGCGTTTCTTTCCCCTCCCTTTTGCTGTTCTGTGGTTTGAGTGGGTAAAAAGCAAATTAGCATGGGGAACATTTAAGCTTTTCCTGAGTAAAATACAGGTCTAACAGAGAGCTTGTCCTGAGCACCTGTGTCTCCACTTGCTCCCTGCGTGGACCCCCATCATCTACCCTCTGCCTGTCCTCTGTGGTCAAATCCAGCCCTTATTCACATGCAAAGCTCCACAAATTGGGAACTTTTCAGGCTGAACGGATAGAGAAAACCAACAAAATCTCATTCCAGTTCAACATGAAATGTTTAGTTTCATTCTTGTATTACTTAACTTAGTTTTTAAGCTTTTAAAAAGCAAGGAAGATCAACCACAAACCCCAAATCTCCAACATTTGGGAACAAAAAGTCTCAAGTTTAGAGAGGGTAACAAACTGCCTGGATGTGGTCACACGCTCCCCAAAAAACACCACATCTTTGAGCCAAACCAGGGTGTTTGACTTGAATTCATTAGTACCTTTTGTTCCTCCTGCCACTATTTTCTCTGCATTTTTAATTTTTTTTTTTTACACAAAGAAAACCCCCCCTTCCCATTCCCCAGCTCTGCTCACATATTAGAGGAACATTATGGGATATTAATAGCTCAGCTGAGTTTGCTAAATGCCTTCTTCTAGGAAAATAGTTCATCAAACTCCCTATTTTGACTCTTGGTTTAATCTCTCTTGCCCATCTGTTCCCACTGTCATTGCTGGAGGCCCAGCACTGCCCGAGTCCAGATGGGCACCGGTACATGGCTCAGTTTGGGGACATCACCTGGGTTTAGCAAGGAGTTTTGTGGCCATCCCTTCAGTGTCACTGCACAGCAAAATGTCCTCAGAGTCATTGCATGCCTGCAGCCAGGCTGGGCACAGCAGGGAGCTAAACCAGTCCCCAGCTAAGCCAGGGCTAGCTAAGCTGAATGCCTCATTGCTGGGGCTTTGAGTGGCCATGGGGCAGCTCAGATGGGAATAAAGGGACTTGCAGAGAGGTTTTGCTCACAGAATCACAGAATGGTGGGGTTGGAAGGGACCTCAGGAGATCATCTAGTCCAACCCCCCTTCCAAAGCAGGTTCCCTGCATCAGGTTGCACAGGAAAGCGTCCAGGTGGGTTTTGAACATCTCCAGAGATGGAGACCCCACAACCTCTCTGGGCAGCCTGTCCCAGTGCTCTGTCACC
>NW_010321162.1:49274-52216 GCF_000700745.2 Antrostomus carolinensis
GGCCTATTGCTGACCACCACTGAGAAGAGTCTGGCCTCATCCTCTTGACACCCACCCTTTAGGTATTGATCAGCATTGATGAGATCCGCTCTCAGTCTGCTCTTCTCCAGGCTGAAGAGTCCCAGCTCTCTCAGCCTTTATCTCATACGGGAGATGCTCCAGGCCCCTCATCATCTGCTGGACTCTCTCCAGAAGATCCCTGTCCCTCTTGAACTGAGGGGCCCAGAACTGGATGCAGCACTCCAGATGTGGCTTCACCAGGGCAGAGTAGAAGGGTGGAAAAACCTCCCTTGACCTGCTGGCCACAGGTCTCACTCCAAGAGAAATCTCAGTCACTTAGTGCATCATCTCCCCTCCAGCCAGAACTACTCCATCTCTGCAGAAGTGGAGAGTAACTTTTTAGCTGGCTGCACCCACTTATCACACATTGGGCAATGCAGAAATGGAGCCCTCGGGGCACATAGGACAACCTGCCACCACCTGCCTGGCCAGGAAAGAACATTATCTGGCACAGGGCACTTCACTGTGCAGATTTGATTTCACTGGAAATCTGGCAAACCTGACAAACTCTGAAGAAAACTCCTTGTGCCCACAGGCTGCCAGCGCTAGCTGTAACTTTGAAAAGTGGGGAGGGGGACAGCTCCAAGAACCCCACAGTGACACAGGAGGAACAGCCTGACGTGGGAAGCCTCTGCTTTTTTTCCACTGAGACTATTCAGATAATTTCAGGAAGGTGACAGGAGTGCCAGTTTCCCCCCTGTCACCAGGGTAGCTTCAGAACCACATCTGTACCAGCACATCTGGCTGGTGCCCCTCAGAGCAAAATCTTTGCCACCACCTGAGGACACAGCTCCAAGGCATCCCACTACTCCTCCTGCATCCTCACCTACAACCACATGGCCAAAAGCTCCTCCACTCCCTTTTCTCTTAATATATAGGAGGGAAACATCTGAGATCACTGCAGTTTTATTGTCAGATTTGGCAGCCTTTTCCTATTTGCTTGGATTGAGATATAAATTGAATTTGGTTTTCTCCCGCTGACTCAGTTATTTGTGATAGGAATAAGCATGTGGTAATGGATTAGACAGGGGAAAGAGGTTTCTCTTTCAGGCATATGCATGAGGTGGGACTTGCCATGCCCTGTCCCATGTTTTCCTGATGTAGTTTTGCATCACCAATGACTTTGAAAGCTCCTTCCCCTCACTGTCCAGCCACAGCTGGACGTGGGATTTTTTTTTTTTTTCATGGCAGACTTGTGCTTCTTTCCCCAAATTCTGCAGTATTTTAGTGCAAAGGAAATTTAACCAACAGTGAAAACATTTTCTAAATCTGCTCCCCACCCATATCCTTCCCTCTCCCTCACTCTCCATCAGTTACTTTGCTGGAAACAGCACAAAGAATTTCTGTGGATCTTCAGCTGTGCCTGCAGAGATCTCCCTTCACCCTTCCATCTCCCATTTGTGAGGACCAGGAGTGGTAAATGATACTCTCTGCATCCCAGCCACATCCTTCCCACCTCCTTGCTCATAGCAGGGCCACGCTGCAGGACTACTGACCCCGCATGGACTATGGCCATGGAGAAGGGCAGCACGTGCAGCTTTATCCCCTGGATCTGCCCACCAGCTCTGGTATTTCTACACTCCCAGTGCCAGCAGTGCTACTCCATCCAGGGTCTGCCACCTCTGAGCTTCCTTCAGTGCCCCCAGTGAATCAAGCCCCCCAGATCCCCCAGTATGCTGCAGGAAGCAGAGCCCAGCTCCCTGGCATTCCTCCTCCATGGCACCTGCAGAAAGTTTTCATGGAAAACCCATAAAACCCTCCCATCCCCAGCACTTGACAGGACTGCAGGTCCTTGCAGCATCCCTGAAGCCACAGCACACTCTGCAGGCACTCACACAGCAGCATCAACCCCAAACCCACCAACGGGTCCATCCCCACCTGTAACACAGCCCCAAGCTCCAGCCACCCCATGTGGCCCTAGGGATGGTGGCTCTGGGCTGCAGCAAGGTCTGTGCCCACAGCCCTGCCCAGCAAGTGCTGGGAGTTGGGGCCACACAGAGGCCACATCCACAGATGACAACCAACAAGCAAAGGCATCAAACAGAGCCCATCACATCATCCTCCCACCTTCCCCCACGGCTCTGCCTCCCCACCACACTTTGCACCTGCAAACCACGAGGCACTCAGTGCCTTCAGCTGCTGTGGAGCTTTGCCCCTTCAGATGCTCACCCCGGCTGCAGGGCTCCAGCACAGCACAACGATGGCTCCGCTAATTGTATCAGCATAAACATGGTTTACAGCCCTGCCACTGCTGTGAGTCAGCTTTTCTAAATCACCCTGTGCAGTGGTCTCAGTCCCACACCAGCCCACCTCCTGACCCTCTGCTGAGGTTACAGGTGCTGGGAGTTCCCCTCTAGCAGCAAACAGTGGTGAAGGAAAGTTTGCAAAGAGCTGCCTGGCATAGACAGGGCAGGCAGGTGGCACCACAAGTAGCCTCCAACAAGAAAACCTCCACATCAGCCAGGATCAGCTCCTCCACACCTCTGGTGCTGAAGGACACCAAGAGCATATCCTGCAGGAGATGGCAGAAAAAGAAAAAACAAAAAAACAAAAAAACAACCAAACAAACAAAATACATAAGGAAAAAAAAAGAAAGAACTACAAATCAAGAGGAGAAAAGTAGAACAAACAGACCAAAGCCCCTCTCAACCCAGCAGCTGCCACACCACAGCTTTTTATACTCTACCCAGCTCTCCCAGGACATGCCCAGTACCTTCTCCCAGCCCCTTAGGGCAAACACCCAATTTAATAAGTCCACATCAAGCTGGATATGGAGCAGCTGTGGCTCCTAACCTCCTTGAGATCCAAAAAGCCCTCACATCAGTGGTTTCACCTGCAGAAACCATCTGGCCCCAGCTCCTGGGTACCTCCCTGTCCCAGTA
>NW_010321162.1:52246-63432 GCF_000700745.2 Antrostomus carolinensis
TGCCAGAAAGCAGCAGCACTTCTGAGCAGAGCTCTCACAAAATGCCCATCCATTCCCGCACGATGCGCAGCAGAAGCAGCCGCAGCGTTCCCACCTCGGAAGAAAGGAGCCGTGAAGCAGACGGAGCCTCTCGGCAATGAAGCGCTGCAGTGCAGGCTGCCAGGAGCCGGCCGGGATGCTCCTAAAAAGCATCCAGCAAGCCTCAATAACACGAAGCACTTCTGAGCAGAGCTCTCACAAAATGCCCATCCATTCCCGCACGATGCGCAGCAGAAGCAGCCGCAGCGTTCCCACCTCGGAAGAAAGGAGCCGTGAAGCAGACGGAGCCTCTCGGCAATGAAGCGCTGCAGTGCAGGCTGCCAGGAGCCGGCCGGGATGCTCCTAAAAAGCATCCAGCAAGCCTCAATAACACGAAGCCACTGGTGAAGCCTTGTGCATCAGCAAAACCCTTGGCTGTGGTTCCTATCAGGGAGGCTGATGGCCAGGAGAGCAACTGTGGGGTGTCCCAGGGCTGGACTGGTCCCATTGATAGCTACTGTGGGGTGAGTCTTGCCTTTGAGGAGCCCTTCTCCCCCCAAAACGTGTGTGGGTGGCCCCTGGAGACAATGAGGATGATGAGGGCCCTGGGGAGCTAAGCACTGGGGAAATCTGACTCCAGCAAGTCCACACACAGCCAAGAGGGATGTGTGGGATGCCAGCTCACTGTCTGCAGGGCCTGAGCCTTCAGAGATGCGTGTGGAGGGGGGCTAAAACCCCTGCTCAGTTTGCACTCGCTGCCAGAGGTGGTGGGGTCCCCTGGGCTGCTGTGTCCTCCCTGATGGAGCTGCAAAACACGCCAGGATGGGAGCTCAGCATCCCTCCCCAGGGGTACCCCTGTGCTGTCCCCCATTGCAGCCTGCATCTTCAGGCCACTGTGCCCAAAATCGGTCCCAGACATGGAAAACTAACCCACTGACACAGCACATCGCAGCCCTTTGGGGATTTCATTGCTAAAGCTGCTGGGTTGCAGTGGGGTCTCTTGGCTGGCCATGTCCACCACTCCTGTCTGAGCTGGGCTGAGGCTCCATTCAAGCACGTGTGCCTTTCACAGGTATTTAAAAATAGAAATAATAACAACCTCTTCTCTCGTTCCTGCTTGGTTGGAGAAATAGCTTAATTAGTTAATAAGGGGTTTAATTTGTTGTGTAGCTGTGTGAAGACCTTGCAGAGGGCGAGCTAAGTCAATAAGTCAAAGCAATGAGCCTCAGAGGTAGGCTGGGGAGGGAAAGGTGTCCCCACCATGACCAGCCATGTCCTGCAGGGAGACCTTGGCTTGCCTCCAGCCTCAGCAAGGATTTCTAGGCCAGGCCTAAGGAGCTTCTCTTGGTGGCGAAATGATTGTGTCCCAGTGGAAAAGTTGGGGCAAATAAATATTTTCTGTTTTGCTGAACAATCTCTGCCCACTTTAGCAGGGCAGCTGGATCTCAGGCAAGGTGCTGCTGGCCCCAAGACATGGGAGTCTCCCCTTCTCTGCATGGAGATGTGGGGCTCCCAGTATCCCCCCCAGCACTGGGGAAAGGCAGGGAGGTGACCAGAGGACAGCTCTTTACTCCCATACACTCAAACCCAGTGGCAATGAAGATGCTGATTCTGAATATGGATTTCAGAGTCTTTATCTCCAAGTGCACTGGGCTGGTACACCTGGGGAACTGCCCATACCTCCTGCACCTCTGTCCCAGCAGGATATGCTCCCTCAACACCCAGTCCCTTTGGCCAGCAAGCAACTGGCCAGGGCATGTACAGGCTCAGCAAGCTCCTGTCCAACCCAAACCAACCTGGCAATTAGTGTTTGTCCACAGCAACATTTAAAAAGGCATAAAATGGGTCTTTCCGCAGAGTCACTGCCATGCTGCAGAAGAGGTTCAGCACTCCTAATCTTCAAGACTGGGGCAGGGGACAAGGACACTGTGATGGCAGCCAGGATGCTGACCAGCAGTCATAGCTCTCAGAAATGTCCTTACAACCCCGGTTTCTGCTGGATTTTGTTAAGAGTGAGCTCTTAGATGGAGATGAGCAAGGTGGAAGAGAAAGACGGAGACCTGATCTAGCCTTTGGCACAGGTTGTTTCAGCCTGTTAAAGCGCAAAGAGCTGATGGAAAAAGCTGCACATACACCCATAGGGGCACATAGACCATGCCAGCAGATCCTCATCCCCTTCTCCACTCCTCTTCCCCATCAGGCACCATCATGCAGCCCTGTTGATGGCTCTGGACCATATCACACAGCCCTGCTCAATTTAACACATGGCTCTATCAAGCTCAAAGCGTCCAGGCTGGGCTTTCCCAGATACACCTCCTTGACCCCGCTGAGCACTGATCTCCCAGCAAGGGGAAGGGTCAGTGCTGGGCTGTTGCTGGAGCTGTGCTGGGAGATGCCAGAGGAGCCAAAGGCTTCTCCCCAGCAAGCCAAGGCAAAGCCACAGCAAACTTGTCTTTCTTCCCCCATGGCAGCTCTCCGCGTCCCGTTTGGGTGTCATTATAGGTAATTCCCTGCTTGACATCTCATCAGAGGTGGGGGAGGGAGGCACCATTTCAAGAAAAGACAAAAGGGCTCTTTCTTCATCAGCATTAACCTCAGGCAGCTCTCAAGAAAAATTCTGGGCAATTAGTGGAGCATAAGAAGATTTATAATTGAAATCTAGTTTGTAGCACTACAGGCGGCTCCCTCGAAACACATTTCTCAGAGACCAAAAAAAAAAGAAGAAGGAGAAAAGAATAGAAAGAGACAGAGGGGGAGAGGGAACTAGTTAAAGAGTTTTAAAATCTCGCTGAAAACTCCATTTAGTTTAACATTGCATGATAGCTTTCATAATTCAGAACAAAGTGCAAAGCTCTTTAATGAGGCCATTAATGACCCTTTAATTTACTCCACCAGGGCTGAATTCATAAAACATTTATGTTCCATTTACACAGGATTTTCCTGAGACTCTTCAGGGCAGAGCAGGTGGGATGAAACAGAGGGCTCTTCTCTTCTGTTCCCTCTCTTCTTCACCTTGGCACCGAAGCTCCATGTGTGTCTTTTAATTCTGCAGGAGAAACTACAGAGACCCAGGAGGGAGAAGAGCCATTTTTGACCCTTCTGCACGGTAAATAGATGCAGAGCACTCTCTTGAATTCTGCTCTAGGAACAATGAAACCCTTTTTAAGATCTAGCTGGGGCACTGACAGCCAGCCTCAAAAAACATTTTTTTTTAAATCATTACAGACCAGCTCCAGTTCATTACTCACTTGCCTGCTGGGAGAGGTCTCGCTCAAGATACCAGATTTGCTCTTGAGGTAGTGCTGTTGATCTTGGAGCATCTGGGAGAGAAACGTCCCACCAGCTTTCCAGGTGCTTCTCAACCCCTTTGGGTGGGAAGGGGGAGGCTCAAAGGGTGCAGGTCTGTAGGTGGGTGCTGAGGCTGGCGATGCTGACTGCTCTGTGTGCCAGGGAGGGCAGGCTGTGTACCACCTCTGCTGCCAGGCTGGTAGAGGTGGTAGCTGAGATTGTCTCTTGTCATCTCAGTATCTCCTGTCCCTGCAGCTGTGGGAAGCACAGAGAGATATCAAGGCACACAGGGGGCAGCACCCTGTGGTGAGAAAAGGGCTGGTTCATCACCCCCATTCAGCACTCCATGGAGGCCACACCTGAGCTGTAGGTGACAGTCCAGTCTGGTTGTCCCTTGACCCAAACTAAGCTATTTGTCTCTCGATTTTTCTTGTATTACAGATTGCAAGCAGGGAAAGACACCTAGGAATGTGTAATTGCTTGTATTGGCTGAAACATCTTATTAAAAAACAAAACCAACCAAACAAACAAAACAAAACCCAAACAAACAGAAAAAAACCCAACAAACCTCTTCCTAGTTTATTCCAAAGATCTCACTCTTGTTTCTTCAGAAAATGTCAGTTTCTAAGCATCTTCAGATAAAGAGAGCCATTAACCATCACAACTGGGTTTACAGTATCTTAAGTTTGCTTTTACCAGCCTTCTCATCTGCTTTCTTGGCTTCAGGACAGTTAAGCATTTCTGGTTTGCTGGTGTCCCTCTAAGGAGGGTTTCTTGCACCAGCAGACACAATATTCATGGCAAACTCAGAAGGACAGAGGTGCCAGCCCACAAGAAACAGCCCCCCAAAATCCTCTGCAGAGAGAGGCAGGGAAGAAGCTCTCAGGCTATCATCAGAGAAAAAAGTTAGAGCCTGTTGGAGAGCATGTCAACAGTCAATGTTTCCAACATCTGTAAATGACAGGAACAGTCCATGCCTGAAGGTCTGCAAGCTGGGTCTCCCTGCAGAATGTATCTGGACAGTCTCAGAGGGAGTTTTATTTTCCATATCACTTGCCCTCTCCCCCTCAAATTCGGGTTGGGTTGTCATTCTCATTTCTTTCTTCACCCTTGATTTTGCTGACGCAGGTTAGAAACCTGATGGACCATCCAGGTACTGACACTGCTTGCGTCTGTATAGTTCATGAGTCATCCTCCTCGTTTCACAGCTAAAAGGACTGCTGACGCTGATGCCCTCAGAAAGGACACATCAGCAGGAGCATCGATACATTTGAAATCATGTCACCGCTCATCAGCAGCGAGCTATGTGCACACGGGTTTGTTATTGTAGGGTCTCTTGCGTGCACCAGGTTCGTGGTTGTAGAGTCTTTTTTTCTTTTTACTTCAGAGGAAGGAACCAAAGAGGAAGATTGCTTGACCTACCCGGTTCATTCATGCAGAACTGCTTGGCAGCATAGGGTCAAGTTTGTCAGAACACTTACATCACAAAAAGAAATTCATCACAAAAAGAAATTCTGGCCAAAAGAAGTTTTAAACGTGGACAGGAAACCCCCCAACCCCCTGAGATGTTCACTCTGGTGGAGAGAAAAAAATAGACACCATTTTTCAAATATTCCAAATGATTTTGGAATCTCACACTCAAAAGTGACCTTAGGCACTAAAAGCACTAGGATAAATAGAGTAACTGGTCCCAGTTCAAGTCCAAAGTACCCAGTGTCAGCATCACAAGTGGTGTTGCAGGAGATCAGTGAGGGGGTGGGAACCTGCAGCAAGCAGATGAGGCAAAATGGAAGTGGTGGCCCAAGTGACCTGCGTACCCAGCAGCAGAATGTTGCCCGCTCTGGTTGCCATAAAGGGATGCTCTCCATCCTGGTGCAGAAGTGGATGCATCTAGGCTTTGTAGACCACAGAGGCAAGAGAAGTCAAATTTCTTTGCTGAAATCACCCCCAAAGGAAAATGGAGAGGCAGGAGGTGTGAAAGCAACAGTACTAAGGGGAGCCCATGGATGGAGATGGCTGCCAGGGCTGGGATCGTTCCTGGAATGCTGTCCTGTACAGTGACAGCAGACTGACAGAGAGCAGGGAAAGGAGTCTGCATGGCACAGGGACCTCCTGCTATGACACAGAACGCTGCAGACTCAGATGCTCTGGGGGCTCTCAATCCCTTTGGTCCTGGCAGCAAACAGCTCTGGGCAGCTCCAGGAACGAGTTGCCTTAGCTCGATTCTAATTTGATTTTCAGAAACATCAATGCAGGGATCCCATCCAAACTGGACCCCGAATTGTTTGCTAAGCACAGGCTGCCATTTAGTTAGAAACACATGGGCTCTTATTGTTACATTTCCCTGGAAAAAAAACAATGGTTTAAATTAAAGGGGAAAATATTTAGTAAAATCAAAACTTGCACTCACACACATAGAGGCTCTGATGTCTCATAATATCTCAGTCTCCTGCTCCTCCATCCTGGTTTCCTGCTCAGCACGTCCCTGCTTACAAAGACCATCTCTAGGGAAGCCTACAGCCAAAGGCATCAATTTGCTTCAGTTATCCATGTTGGCTGTGTGTCCAGCCACATGGGGTCAAGACTTGCAGCTTATGAAGTACAGGTGCCTACATCTGCACCGATTTCTTAACATTCCCAGGTAGCTGACACCTCCTGGGCTCCAAGAGCCAAGACCTCACAGCTCCTGCCCTTGAGGGCATGCAGGACTTGAAGCCAATAGACACATCACCTTTATGAGAATCTTTTTGTACCAGGAATGCACAGCTTCAGCCACACTGAAGACCCGTGTGCACATATCCATGAGTGACCTCAGTTCCTCTGAGCACTCTGAGATCTCTCTCCAACACTATAACTGAGTGCACAGACACCTCAGGATCCTCAAGCATCCACTTTGCTTCTGCTGCTATAAAACCCCCAGGAGAGGGCAGCTGAAACATTTAAAGCCTCAATTTGGTCACTTTGACAGGCCCCAGGAAGTAAGCCAATGCTCACAAGGTGTCTGTCCTACCAGTGGTGTTGATGCTGTCTGAAAAAATCAAGGTGATTTCAGAGCCAAACCACAAGCTACAAACAACAGAGGATCAGCAGGCCAGCGGGAAAGCCCTGTTTTCCTTACTACAGCTGCTGGATCTTATAATCAAGACTATCTGATACACTGATGTCATGCTCGTAATGGTATAACTCTATATCAGCCTAATGGCACAATGGGTTTACAAAAGGAGCAGTAGATGCAGAAATATGCGTTCATGCTTGCTAATCCCTCATAAGCCTGTAATCCTGATTCTTTTTTTCCCCAAATAATAAGTGCAGATCTATTAAGACCCTATCACTAGCTGCATGCTAAATTCTCCTCTTCCTGCCTGGAATCTGCTGCGTACCCCACGCATCATGGGGCAGGGGAAGAACTCTCATTGCCTGAAGCCCTCAGCCCCTTGTAATGATGACTGTGATGGTGCACGCTTGAAAAACCCCACCTTGGGGTTTCTTCCTCACCTGTACCAGGGAGAGTACATAGAAGCAGCCACAGCTTCACTACCACTTCCTTTCTGGAGGGTCTGAAGATGGCTTCTGGAAGGCATTTCTGCATCAAAATGAAACATATTTACTCACAGGCACGCACGTCAGTGTTTGACAGCCTCCTCCAGCCATCCCTGGCAGAGTTTTTCACCCCCCTTCTTGCCAGCTATGTCCCAGTGCTGCCAAATCCCAACCTCCACCAGCATCTCCAGCCACAGACAACTACTTCCAGGGAGTAGGTGGTTTAGGGGACCACCTACACCTTCCTGGTGTAAGGAACCTGCTTTGGCAGGGAGGTTGGACTAGATGATCTTTAAGGTCCCTTCCAACCCCACCATTCTGTGATTCTGTGAGCATCAAAACAGTATTTGAATACCAAACAGCATTTTATAACCATTCCCCAGCCACTGCATACATACAACCTGGAAACAACCCTTCCAGGAGTGACAAAGTAATAGTCACTAATTACACAATTAGTTTATTCTTTGGCACTAATAATAAAAGAAAAGAATTTGTGTCAGAAAGGAGGAGAAAACAAAACCTAAGGATTTGTTTAATTAAAAGTACAATGTATTGAAAAAAACAAGTAAATTTAATGATACAGACAATTCTGCGATTGTATAATTAGTTACCTACAGAAATGACAAGTCCCTTTCGTTAAAGCTATTGATTTTTCTTCTTGTTGTTTGTTTTTGTTTGTTTTTTTTTCCCCCCCTGCATGCAACTGCCTCCAGGGCACACAAATCACAGGAGCAAAGTGTTCCGTGGCACATCAGCTACCAACCCATCTCTGTGTGTGATTCCGTACCCGTGGGCAGAGGTGCCACTTCCGCACCTTTCACACCCACCCTGATCCCCTCCAAAAAGTGACCCCACATCTCCCTCCCCAGCCTCTCTCTGCCACTCTCTGTACCTAGAGCTGAGCCAGAGCGGGCAGCGGTGCAATTTATGACTCCAGCTGCTGGGACAGAGCTGACAGGCAGAACAGCCACAGCCTTCTGTAGAGGGAGTCAAGGAACAGACTGTTAGCACACTGCTATATATATATTATGCTTGTATGTCCTGATGTTAACCAATGTTATATATATATTTTAAGTATTCATGTATTCATAGCTATAAAGGCCTTTTCTCTACTTGAGCTAAATTGTATAACCGTGACCTATTGTCCCAGAAGGCTTTTTATTCATGTTAAATGGGTACTGAGATGATAGCGCTCCTTGGTAGTAGGTGCAGAAGCATTCTGGAGTAGACAGGAGATGGATGGTCCTATTGAGGCTCAGCAAAGAAGCCAGAAACATGAGAATTAAGCAGCTCTGCAGCACAGCTGGCTTTGCCTCTGAAAAATCAGCTGGGGGGGGGTCAGATCACTCTTGGGAGAAGGACAGGGAGTCACCCAACCTTGTCCCCTCCCCAGGTTGGTGCTAACTGTACCCACAGACTGGGGACACCAGTGCCCAGCAATGCACCCCTCACACACTCATCTGTCCCCAGTGGTGGCTCCAACTTCCCATGACGGTCCCTGACCAGTCACCGGTCCAGTCTGCTCCCTGACCTGTAAGCCAGGTCACATTGTCCCCTGCAAACAGCACAATTTGTCACTGGCTCCTTGGTACTCACAAGAGCCTCCAGCCCCATCACAGAGCCCAGATGCACCTTGGCAGCTCCCAATTAAAGTTCAAGGGGAACCACGACCTCCTTGGAAAAAGCTCTGCATCAGCATTCTGCAAGGAGCTCCTGAGCCCCTGTCCCTCCCTGCCCAGCCAGGAGATCCCCGCAAGTCACATTAGTGAGACTGGCAGGTCCCCTCTCAGATCTTAACCTTTCTGCAAGGCCTGGGGACCCCTGTGGCTGCTGGCTTTCAGTCCCATGGTCACACAGGCACAAGCAGCAAGACATTCCCAGCCTGTTCATTCCCAGTGCACACCAAGGAGAGGCCCCAGTTCCTCAGAAACGTGTTACCTCCATGTTGTCTTGAGAAGAAATCAGGACAAGGCTGGCCTGGGTGCTGGTGCTGGGGTGCACGGTGGTGATCAGGGATGCTGCTGTCCCCTCCCCAGCTCTGGCACGCCAGTCACTTTGATACAGTCAGGGTGGAAGCGGCAGCGAGCTGGCTGCTGGCTGTTACACTGGTGCCAGATGGTGGATGAGATTAAAAGAATTTCATTTTCAAATAATCCATAAACCTGGCTGAGCTAATGTCATTTCATATGCATTATCTTGTAATCCCAGGGAAGAGAACGTTTCAGAGCAAAGAGCCTTATTCTCCCTCCCTGCAAGGACTCTAACAAGCTATAGATAATCCCCTTTTTGTTGGAAGGTGCTTACAGGAGACCTAAAACACCCTGAGCATGGCACAGGGGCTGTGGCTCTGTGTCGGTGCCTGGGAGGAGGACAACCAGGCACCCAGCACTGCAGAGGATGTATTGCCCTGAGCTTCATAGGGGTGGGAGCAGGACACAGCAGGGCCCAGGGACACCTTGAACTCAGTTCCCTGGCAGATAAGGAAAGATAAAGGAAGGATTTTTCCCTCCCTGTCCTCTAACAGTGCATGGGAGCTCATGTTGCATCAAAAGGGTAGGGGGGGAGATACATCCCCTCTTCAAGGTAAACCACTTTTATGCCCACTTTTGAGGGTAAACCCCCAAAGCTCACCCCAAGTAAATCAAAGGCATGCTGTGTCACCCTGGGGAGAGGATCAGGCCCTCCCTGGTGACGGACCCCCACCGCCATGGTCTGGTGACTGCACTCCCTCTCACAAGGTAAGGGATAGCACGTGGCTGAAACCTTGGTACTGCTGGAAACACCTTCACCACCCTCTCCAAAGCAAGGATTGCACAACCAGGCCATAGGAAATTCATCCTCAGGGATTTTGTGACTTTTCCTTGTCCGTGTCAAACACCTACAATCATTTTTTGCCCCTATCATTACTCTATATGGCTGCACCCCTTACCTGTACCCAATCCCTCCCTAACCCCTGCGCAGTGCCCTGGGCAGCCCTCAGCACCCACCTATAACCACCCTCCATCCTCAGATGCTGCCTGCCAGCTCCCTGCCTCCCTTCTCTGCCCACCTCCAGTACTTGTCAAGCTTCTGTGGAGCAGAGACAACCCTATGCCAATCTCTGGGATCCTTCAACGTTCAAAGCATCAAGCGTTGGCACAGCGGTTAAAAATTGGTGATCATTACTACACGCTCCAGGTTCCTACGCTGGAACATGTGAGAGCTGGAGCAGGAGGTTGATTTTAAGGATGAAAGGCAAGGAAAGCTCCACGGATGGGATTTCCCAGTCACCGCCTGCCATCTAGTGCCTAGCACCGAGCTGTTTCATGGGCAGTGAGCAACAGCCGCCTCCATCCTCAGGAGAATTTAGCTCTTAAATTACAGCCAGCAACATTTGGTCATCAGGCTACCATCGCTGGGGAGTTCCCCATCGTGCTCCTCACTCCGGGCCAGGGAGAGGGTTTTGGAGTCAAACAGCCCAAATCCTGGTGGGACCCATCAGGGAAAACAGCCTGGGAGTGAGGAGAGGTGATGCTGTGTGCCTGTCCAGGTTGCAAACACGAAGCCCAGCTATAGAATATATAACCCATCTTGCTTCACTGCACACTGTTACCTTCAAGGTCATGTCATCGTCATCAGCAGCTCCAAGCAAAGCAGCGCACACAGGCAGTGCGTGAAGAGTGCCACAGACAGGCTAAAAATAGGGAGACAAAGGGAAGCGTAAGGGAAAGGGGTGAAGCTTGTCAGCTGTGTGGGAGACTGAAAACCTACAGAAAATTGAAAAAAAAAAAAAAAATCAAGAAACATTGACCTTGTCACTTGGATATTCTGGCACTTGGAGACACTACTGGAGTTTCCCACCCAGTTCAATCCATGGACAACCATTGCAGCAGGAACACAGTCCCTACAAGTCACTTGTAGCCTTTGGGACAGCACCAACAGCAGGTGATTTGGAGTCTTTTACAGCTCTCCAGGCAATTTGGGGGGTTGATGCTCTCCCTCCCCTCCCTTCAGGAAGGGCACATCTGTGTTCACCTTAGGGGCTGGTCATCTATCAGCTTCTTGTCCCTCTGAAAGGGCTCCGATACATACCTACCTACCCACCCACAAAGGCAGGAGAGAGCAGGCAAGGCAGCTACAGCTCACCACAGCCCTGTTTCCAGGCAGAAAAAATTAAGGGATATGAAATCTTGAAGGGTCTGGGATAGGCAGTGTCCACCCTGCTCACTGCCTCCAGCCTCCGCTAGCTCAGGAGCCTCTAGCAAGCTGCTGGAAGGGCACCTCCTGCTGCACCACATCCCCTGCTTTTGCACAGGGGACAAGACTGGACACTGGGGCAACCCCAGGCACAAATACAGGCT